>NC_056751.1:538862854-539032854 GCF_019279795.1 Protopterus annectens | reverse complement strand
ACCACCCCACCCCACCTGGGATTAACTGCATCAACCAATTTCTACCTTCTACCTTCTCCACTGAAGCTGGCTATCTTAACTAAGTAAAACCTCTGGGAAGCAAGAACCTGACTCCCTCCAGCTTTTCTATTGTAATAGTTTGCACAGGTTTCTTTCCTGCATGACCCCCACCCCCACCTGGGATTAACTGAATAAAGCAGTTTCTACCTTCTCCACTGAAGCTGGCTATCTTAACTAAGTAAAACCTCTGGGAAGCAAGAACCTGACTCCCTCCAGCTTTTCTATTATAATAGGTGAATTACAATTTAGTTTTTGTAAACTGTTGAGACTTAAAGGTGTATGCACAACAACAGTGAAGGGATCCAGAAAGTTGCCATTAGATTTGGCTATAATACCTTGAATCAGCCTTACACTCACACAGTATTCCAGTACCAAGCATTTACTTTTTAATTTGGTAAAGTTTTGCCTCTACTTTCATTATAGTTTCTAGACTAATCACAACTCTCTCCATAACTGCCAAACAACCTGTTTGTGTGCTTGCAGTGATAATTATTTAAAGTATTCCACAGCTACTCAGATCAGTCTTTTGTTAGATACTGATATTTTTAAGCTTATTCCTCACCTTACACTGCTAGTTTTTCAGTCCTTCTCCCTCTGGGGGAGGGATCCATAAGTTCCTGGTTAACCCTGTCCTGGCTGCTCTCTACTCCATTCTCCCTGTCTGCTACTCCCACCCCCACCCCCTGATTATCTTCATTAGTAAGCCCCCTCCTAGAGTGTCATCTTTAATCAAACCCTCTACTGCCTAACTCACATTCATTTCATCCTGTAGCTGTTGTATCTTCCCTACCCCTCTGTTCATTGTGCCTGCACAGCAAGTAAGTTTAGCAGTATCCCCAGTTTGTCCCCATTACAAATTGGCTAACTCACAACACTAAAGTGTAGTTTACCCCTGCCTCCTCCAGCTTAAAATGTCCCTAGAAATACATTAACTATACGACTCTTACTAAAAATTGTATTACGAATAGCAAATATATAGCTGACAAAATTAAGTGCTATAACTGGTGTACCTTAAAACTCTAGGAAGCCCTAGTAAACTTAAGTGCTAAAACTGGTGCAATTTAAGAGCTGAAATACTTACCTTACAGCCCTAGGAAACCTAGGAAACCTTGTTAATTGCAACATCCCCACTCCCTGCCCTCTATTCCCACCCACCCCCACTACCTCTACATTTATAGTAAAATAGCCACTCCCCATTTACTGCATCCAGTCAGCTTTCATCTAGGTTATTTCACCATACCACCTTTCCTCTATTTACATTCTACTAGCACCTATCAGCTTTTATCTGGCATTCTCCCATCCTCTACCAGTATAGTTACCTCCACCCTTTCTTCTGGTGTTGTATCACCAGGAAATACAATTCCTTAACGCAATAGCTATATCCTTAATAATGATCTATTCCCCTCTACCACCCCTCATGCTGGTCCCATACCTCCTTACCTTGTATGAAAACCAGTTTCTTATGGGAATTCAAGTCCAAATGGCCATACTATCACCCCAGGTGTAAATCTTGCCACATTCAACCATACATATAATACAGGGTCCTGCTCAACGTCTTGCTCATTCTATCAATACACCTACCCCTGGCACATTAGCCCTAGTTCCAGACACTGCTACAAACTTATAAATAAATTCCTGAAGCTTATCACTAAGTACAGACCTAGCCTAATACTTGGTGGTGACATTCACCCCAACCCTGGCCCATCCACTTTATATATATATATATATATATATATATATATATATATATATATATATATATATATACCCCCCTCTACTAGTAACCCAAGCTACAATCCTACAATCAAAAGACCAACTAACTCTCTCCTAGTCTGTCATCTCAATATTAGAAGCATTAATAACAAGGTACATGAACTGCATGCACTCCTGGCTGTTCACTCCCCTGAGATTTTCTATCTGAAACGTGGTTAAAACCTAACACTACAGACAAGGAAGTGTTACCACCTGGGTATAACATACACAGGCTGGATTGTGTTTCCAGAAAGGGCGGGGGGGGGGTAGCTATACTCTACAAATCTGAGTTAAATGTGACCATAGATGTAACACAAACACCACAAATTAATAACTCTGAAATTCTTGCAACTAAATTGTAACTAAACAAAAGTAAATGCATTAATATCATCTGCATGTATATTCCTCCAGGTAACAATATAACTACACTTGAAGACACCCTGCACTGGCTATCATGTGATTACCCCCAAAAAACCCTACTACTCTGGGATTTTAACATAGACTGGAGCACCTGTTCCTCAGAATCCCCATCAACCCATATTAACCTGTATGCTTTTAATCAAATCATATCCACCCCTACCAGGCTAGATAAACCCACCAAAAAAAGCATACTTGATTGGGTACTCATAAATAGTCACCCTCAACTGTACACTGCTGGTACCCTCCCCGACTAACTAAGCGACCACCATCTGTCTTATATAGTTAGGCCATTAATCCCCAACAACCCTTACTCAGAAAAGTTAGAAACAAAAAAGACTTTGACCCTGACAAATTCCAACACAAACTTAACTCATGCAACTGGTCTAATCTAAAACACTTCCCCTTAGAGGAGGCAGTTGCATACTTTAATAACAAATTTCTTGAGATCCTAGATTGCATGCACCTGCTCGTTCAAAGAGAACAAAAGCAAAAACTGCACCATGGCTTTCTAAAGAGTCTAGACTAAAAATTACCCTTAGAAACAAATTATGGGCTTTATGGCGTTCTACTAAAGACCCCCAAGATCAAATTAAATATATCTTTATCGTTTTGGACGTTGTGGACTGCTTTCTGGTTTTGCTTTTTACTTGCCATTGCTGCTTAGTAATACATGCTGGTGTCTGCAGAGGAATGCAGTATTTTTGTGACTTTGCGAACAAGCAGTGTTGAGTTTTACAAGCCCTCACGTTCCTGTACACAAGGTTTTTATTTTTATGCTACATGTTTTAACAGGAACGTGGTCTCTCTGTGCTAGCCTTTTATTCTTGATTTGGCAAATTAAATATAGGCAATCTAGGAACGAAACCAAAAAATCCATTTTACAAGAAAAAAAACAATACTACTGCAACTTACAGGCAGTAAATCAAAACAACCATCAGAAGTTTTGGTCAGGATTGAATAATCTACTTCATCCTGGACAAACTTCTACCCCCATCCCAGCTGCTACTATTGATAACCCCCCCCCCGAGGATGTTTCAGATAGTTTTAACCAATTCCTTACTGAGACAATTCAAGCCCTAGCACACCAACTACCTCCTAGCTCCCATGTTCTGAAAGTACCACCCCTAGAAACCTACTCTCATTCAGCTTCCAACCAGTGGCCACATCACATATCCGTACCTTGATCAAAAAATTAAAACCCACCACATTCTCTGCTGATCAACTTCCCGCTGAGTACCTTCAAAAATCAGCTGATGCTATTGCCTACCTAGTATCAATACTAATTAATCCAACCATAACAGAAGCTAGAATTCCCACCATTTGGAAAATATCCTATGTAATCCCACTTCATAAAGGAGGCAGTTCTACTGAATTCTCCAATTATAGACCAATAGCCATACTCTCTCCACTTGCAAAGATTATGGAAAAATGTATTCACAGACAACTCATGCTCCACCTAATCCAGAATCACCTCATGGTAGATACCCAACACAGCTTACGTCCGCACCACAGCACTACTTCAGCCCTACTAGCTTTCACCAACACCATAAACCATAATTGCAACAACAATCACATATCCTCCGCCCTCTTCTTAGATCTTTCCAAGACATTCGACATGGTTGACCATCGACTTCTAATACACACCCTGCAAACATTCTGTCTAAATACTAAGGCCCTTCAGTGGTTTACATCCTACCTGAATGGGAGACAGCAGGCTGTTCTTTGGCAGTACAAACTCTATCCTACTACCCAACACCCTTGGAGTACCACAAGGCTCTATACTAGGGCCCCTGCTGATTTCCATCTTCATTACCAACCTGTATATTGTCATCCCAAAAGTCAGCTGTATCCAATATGCTGATGAGTCCACCCTGATCTGCCCCGCCACATGTCCAACAGATTTATGGTCTGCTACCCAGTCCACCTTTAACACTATAGAAAACTGGCTTTCTGAACATTATTTGATACTAAATCCCAAACAAACTAAAATGTTGTTATTCTCACCAACAAAAAGGTCTTCTGCTTTTACCTTTACCATAAATGCAAATGATGACATATTAATCTCCCCTGACCCCTCTACAAAACTACTAAGTGTCATTATAGGTAACAATCTAAAATTCGACCTACATGTAAACCAATTGATCAAAACCATCAATAAAAAATAGGATCACTTTACAGAATAAAAGCCTTCCTAACCCCTCCAGCTAAAAATGCCATAGCTCACTTTCACCTTCTCTCAACACTTCTGTATGCATCCCCTATACTGTCTAATATAAACAAGACTGTACTTAACAAACTCTCAACCTGCTATAACCACATTCTCAAGTTTGCCACTGGGCTGCCTTTTAGGATCATTGCATCAATCTTAACCAACTTAGTTGGCTTGAACTACCCAGTCTAATGCAGTATAACCAACTGATCATGGCTTATAAAATTCTTTATAATCCGGATAATACTCCTGCACTTAAAAATTGTATCACCCCCTATCACACTCCATGACTGCTTAGCTCTTCTAACAGACTACTAATTCAGACAAGCAAAATTAACAATGCAGCTGGTGACTCTCTCTTTGCAAATTCTGTAGGCAGATCCTGGAACTCACTTCCAACTGACATTACTTTACTCTCCTCCCTAGGTCAATTTAAAACTAGTCTCAAACATCTGGCACTAAACTGGCTATGTCATTGTATCAAGCCTGGCTAACTCTCTTCTAGATTGTGTGTAAAATCTATTAATCAGCTACTGTTTAATTTACCCCTGGCTTTCACCAGGGTTTAACTCTAACCTGTGGAACATGTTTATTATTGTTTGCTTATGTACTCTTTGTCAAAATTATAATTGTAACATGTTTTTAATGTTTCTGTTTACCTTGGAGCTTTTCTCCCTGGGCCTCCGCTGAAAATGGACATGCATCCAGTCGGACTATCCCGGTCAACAAATGTAAAATAAATAAATAAAAATAAAAATAAATAAAAATAAATGATGGTGCAGTTAATTAAAGACAAAAATGGGCAATCACTGGTCCATCCCCAGGACATTAAATATGATTCTAGTCGGAGAATATGCTACCACATTGTGTTTATTGGTAAGGGTAAGCACAGTATATATATATATATATATATATATATATATATATATATATATATATATATAGAAAGTCTTTTTAATGGGTTCTTCTTTGGTCTTCAGTTCACCCTGCATTGATGATGTTTTGGGCCTCAAGATGACTCCACTGTGTACTATCAGCTGCTTCTTTAGCTTTCTCCCAAGTGATAATCAGGTGACAGAGGTCTCTTGCTACAACTCCTTTCCAGTTTTGTCGAAGTCTGCTGGTCTTCTCTTGTATCCAGCTAGTTCCCAGATGTGAGATTGTATAGAAATCAAGCTAGTGTTCATGTGGTTAACATGACCAAACCAACATAGTCTTCTTTCCATAATGATATTTTGAAGTTTCCATTGTTGTGTTCTTTCGCTAACACTCTCATTTTTTACTTTGCCCTTCCACAATATTCCCAAAATGCATCTTAACCATTTATGATGAGCAGCCTCAAGTTTTCTTATGGCTGATGCTGTGATTGGCCATAGCTCAGCCCCATAAAACTGTGTAAACAGCATCAGTGCTTGATTTGAGTCCTCGATTTAATGCCGTCATGTTGATGTCACCTGATGTGCAAACCAGAAACAACATCAAGTTCCAAAACTGATTCTCTACTCTACAGAGTGTAGATGATGACATTGAACAGCAATGGGAACAGTTCAAGACAATCAGCAAAGAGTGGGCAGAAGCAACAATTGGTTATAAGAGAGGCAAAAGAAAAGAAGTGTTGATAGTTGAAACTTGCAAAGCCAGTGATTCATGACATAATTGCAAATGAAGACGGGAGCAGGCATACCAGACTGGACAGTGATTAGGCACTGTGATTGAAGAATATAAACAGAAAGATAAACTGGTCAAAAAGATGTGCAAAAATGACAAAAAATTTATGGGCTAAGAAACTGGCAACAGAGGCAGAAACAGCAGCAGCGACTGGAAATTCCAGGGCATTATATCGTGTTTCCAAAGAACTTATGGACGATAATAAACAGAGGCCACCTATTAGATTAGCAAATGGAAAAACTGCAAAAACACAAGAGGAACATTAAAGAGATGGCAAGGACATTTTGACTCTGTGCTAAACTGCCCCACATCATATGATCTGCATGACTCTGGTAATGATGGACAAGTGGCAACAATGATTCTGGATGTGAATTTGGCAGACTTTAGTGAGATTCAATTAAAGGAAGCCATAGCCAAACTAAAGAATGGAAAAGCTCCTGGAACAGACAAGATACACTCAGTTGCTAAAGTATGCTATATCTTCAGTGGAATATTTCACATGTCTCTTGAACTATGAACTCAAAAAAAGGTACCCAATGAGTGGAAAAATATCATCATCATCCCTTTACCAAAATAGGAAGATCTTAGAGACTGTATGAATTGGCATGGAATCACATTGTTGTCAGTCCCAGGCAGAGTTTTTGCCTGTGTGTTACTGAGTAGACTGAAAGGAGCAATTGATGATAGACTCAGACAGGAACAGGCTGGATTTAGATCAGGTCAATCCTGCACTGACCAGATATTTGAACTCAGACAAATTATAGAAAAGCAACAGCGTGGAAGAAACCAGTTATTATCAAATTTTGTGGACTTCAAAAAAAGCCTTTGACTGTATACATAGACCATCACTATGGCACATCTTTGCAGAATACATGATTCCTCCAAAATTCATTACACTCTTTAAAAAGAGTCTGTATCAAGACAGCAAGTGTACAGTTTGGGTGAATAATGAGTTCAGTGACTGGTTTGTGATGGTCACTGGTGTATGACAGGGATGTATATTGTCTCCCTTATTAATGGGTTACAAATACTAAAAATTAATGAAAATGAAATAACCACATCAAAACAACCTATTGCAACAGTTGAACTTCTAGTAGCTTATGAATCCCTCGTAATAGTAAGGCTCTAGGCCTAAATTGCTGTTCAGGTGAATGGTATAAATGCCTCAAAAATGAAATCACCATTCCACTACATAATTTTTATAAGCATGTCAGAGTCAAAAAGATGTCCCTGCAGGAATATTAATGCCAGAATGATGACGTTTCCAAAGCCAGTTTAGGCTAGTACCAGTCCTGCTAAATATCATCCAATATCTTTAACACATCATAAAATACCGGCAAAATCCTAGTGAAAAGACCTGAAAAAATATTTGTTACATGCCATTAGAGCAAATCATCTAAGTTTTGTTAAAGGTATAGCAGGCAGCCCGGACTTGGTATGGATACGGCTGAGTGTACAGTCCACATGCCATAAACTCCAGACAAAGGCAGCAGCCCTTTTAATAGATTTTAGCAAGACATTTGATACTATAAAATGGTAATTCATATGGTTTTCAATGTCATAATTACGAATTCTGGAAGACTTTATTGTCTGGAGTAAGTTATGACTCACTTATTCTACTGCACATGTATATTCTAATGAAATCCTCTGTTAATTGCTCTCTAGAGAGGGACTAGGCAAGGATGCCCACTTTTGCCCATACTCTTAATCATTCTGGTATTCTGGTTCATATATATATATATATATATATATATATATATATATATATATATAATTTCGAGTTGAGATGTTCTGATGTTCTCAGATGGAACACTCGAAATTTGGATTTTCAAATGCTCATCTTGCTGAACATCTCCGTATTGAAAGTTCATATCAGTAAATGCAGTGTGCATTCGCTGATATGAACTTAAAATACTGTCACAGATCACGGTACAGTGCAGTTAGGGTAATTCATCCCTTTCCTCACTGTAGTGCGATCTCAGAGTTGGAATAAATAATTTGCAGGGAGGGGGATGCAGAGCAGCTTGCCACCCATCAAAAACTTATATTGTTGTGCAGTACGTTTGTACTGCTGACAACAAGAACTGGTGTTTCTTATTTGATACATGCAGAGGAAACAGTATGTCGATTCATACTGAGTTATTTTCGACATTTACATTTTTGTTACTGTCAAATTTTGAGTAAACACGTCGAGGTTTCAGTTCAAAATAGAACTGATCGTTGACATTATGATAGTAAACACACACACACACACACACACACACACACACATATAAATAAATATATATATGTATATGTGGATCTACTTTACATGGTTGACATTGAAGACCATATAGCCGAGACCATATGATCAACTTTTGAAATGTCGATCATGGAAAAAAAAAGAAAAAACACAACAATCACTAACCTAAACATTAATAGCAGAGAGCAAACCCCCCTGCACCCCCTGTGGGGGGATCCATCCCACCCCTCTGAAACTTAAATATACCAACTTCGAGATCGCACTATAATATGTAAGATGGAAATCTTTCCATTCTGCACTGTACGGAGATGCCCGTTCCGCATGGTCGACATTTCAAAAGTCGATCATATGGTCTCGGCCATATGGTCTTCGGCTTTCTGAAATGTCGACCATGTGAAGGGAACCCATATATATATATATATATATAGATATATATATATATATATATATATAAATATATAAATATATATATATATATATATATATACATACACACACACACACACACACACACACACACACACACACACACACACACACACACACACACACACACACACACACACACACACACACACACACACACACACACACACGCACACACACATGGGTCCCCTTCAGAAACCTGAATGCTCACTTACCTGACTTTTCCATTCCAGGTAAGTAGCCACCTGACCATCCTGTTGAACTTTGCCCCTTATCCCTGCGGTAGTTGATATATTTAGTTAGGAGGGCATGGGGGTGCAGCCTCCCCACATGGGGGTGTGGTTGTAGATTTGCTTTCCTTCGGCTTTTTTTTTTGTTGTCAGGATGATTAAGCGGATACTTACCTGGAGTGGAAAGTTGGTGTTTCGGGACATCAGTATTGTGCAGTTGTCGGCCTTTCCGTCTCGGCGATACTCCATTCAGGAATATTTAGTGAAGTTAAATATCACCCTGTTAACACAAGCTATTGCCGATAAAAATCATTTAACTTGTAAAGTTATCATTTATGTTTTACAGTGAAATAAAAAAGAGTAAAATCACACATTACCCCAGGTACTGTTCATTCTAAGACACATACGCCAGGTAACATTCACCATGTTTATTGATGTTAATGTCAACAAATGATTAGCAATCTCATATGGGAGGCAAACCACTGAGAATTAGCAGAAGATGGTTAACTGGAGGGAGGTGCTGGATTACTAGACATTAATGGCATATGGGATTTTGGTAATAGGATGGCACTTTGAAAGAGCAAGATCCACACCCCCCAACTATGTTAACGCAACCACCCTTCATTCAAGGTATAGGACCCAGGAGAGATGGAGCATTGGTTTCTAACTCATAAATGGGCCTAACCTTATTTAACACCTAGAATATTTCTACTCCCTCCACTTGGAGCTGTGAGCTAATTAAAACTGAGCAAAATACAATATGCTATCCAAAACGGGTTAAAGCTCATAAATTTCTTGCAAATTATCCTACAATTAGCAAAACATAGAAAGAAAGAAAGAAAATAGTAAATGTTGGAGATGCGAACAGATTGATACCGATTATTTTCATTAAATATGGTATTATTCAAGAGCATCGACATTGTAGCAAACTGTGATTCATGATACAGCTACAGTTATTAATAGCTCTCTGAAACAGGCATTACATTTTGGCTTTTTGGTGTGAAACCACCACTTTTTCAGCTGGATTTGAACGACTACTATTTGATTGCTCTCATTTTAAAACACTGGAGGGTAATACCCACAGGGTATAATGACACTTTTAATAAATTATCTGAACGTTGATTATCCGAAATGTCATTTATCCGAATACAGCCTCCCAAAGTTGTTGGGTATGAAAAATCATAAAGTGAATTTGTAAAGATTATGCGTATTCACTTGCGTGTGTTTTTTGAGCTTCTACTACAATAATATACTGTACTGTTTTGTACTTACAGTAAATTTGTTTTATTTTTCTTGTTTAAAGTTAATCAAAAACATTTTTAGAACCTTTTTATCAAGTTCAGTTATATGTTTGGTTATCTAAACAGTTTGATTATCCAAACTACTCTAATTACCAATTAGTTTGGATAATCAACTGTGTACAGTAAACTGAAAAGCTGGGTCAACCTACATCTAGATATGCAAAAATGGAATTACCTATTGGTCAACTCTTTCATATACCATGGGCACTATAGTAAAGTAACAGTATGGATGTGTAAGCATGTTACTAATAATAAGAGAAATAAGCAAGTAAAGACAATTGGAAGCAATGCATTGTTAATAGTTATTGATCTGAAGTATTTTACTTTATTTGATCTTCAACCTGTGGGAATATGGATCTGTATGGGATCCGAGCCAGCAAAGATTACTAGCATCAGCTCTGAGCTCCAGACTCCTCCCCTTACCCATAATACACCTCCCCTGCCTTCCATCTCTAGATCTCATTTGCCGCAATTTGTAAAACGTTGTGTGTAGGTTTGCAGTTGTAGTTAGTTTTGTTTGTCTGTGGTGCCCCCCCTTAGTCAGTCTATTGTGGTGAGTGGGTGTGTGTGGTTAGTCTACAGGAAGAAAGTTTTTCACTGTTTTCTTCCCTTTTTGTTTAAGATTTATTCTATAGCATGGCTGAAAAGCTTATTTTTAAGCACTGCACAGAGTGTGGCCATAAGCTCTCCTCAACTGATGGCCACACTCTGTGTGTATTGTGTTTAAGTGTGGCCCACCTGACTGTGGATTGCTCCATTTGTGTGAGGTTCAATCCCCGAGCTTTGAAGGATAGAAAGGCCAAGTTGGCCCTCAAAGGTCTTCTGCCTGCCACTGAACCTCCTTCCTCGCCCTCGGCTTCAGTCACAGTGGCTGCTGTGACCGCATCTCCTGCTTATCTGCCTCTGGCCTCCCCTCCCTCCCAGGCTGGGACTCAAACTCCTGCATCTAAGCCTGTGATAGCGGAGGAGAGGTAGAGAGCAGGAGAGAGAGTCGAGGATGAAGGAAAATAAGAAGAGGTCCCTGGACCTTTAGTCCCCGAAAAAGTCTGCTCGGATCCGTGACTCCCCTCGGCTCCGGTCTCCGAGGTTCTCCCTGGAGCCAGAGGAGGCACGTCCAATCTCCCGGGCCTCGGCTCCCTGACCGGCCAGGTTGGGGTCCGTGGCCTCATCATGGTCAACCCATTCTTTATTGGACATGGATCTGGATAAGATGATGAGAGACTTTATCTGGACACAGATCCAAATGGGGGTCTTGCCAGCCCCCCTCCCTCAGGAGGGCAGAGTTTGCTTCCCTTTTTTCAACCTATTATTCCTTCCCCGATCCAACCTTCGGCTTCGGAATTCTCGTATCCAAGGTTGGCCTTGGTCAGGGGGTTGGCATCGACAGTCCTTGCGTCCTTGATGCTGACAGCTGCCTGGAGCATCTCGGATCTGACCAGTTTGGATCTGAGCCATTCTTGGAGCTGAAAGCTGTGTGTCGGATCTGAGGGAGTGGAACATTTTCCATCAGCTCCGACATTGTCAGTCCAGGTTCTCTCCCTCAGAGCTCCATCCACTTTGGGTCCAGCTCCAATTCTCACGTCGGACCCGGGGAGAACGGCCTCCTTATTAGCTTCCCAGGAGGTCAGCTCTCCTTCGGTGTTTGATGTGGTAGAATAGGTCCTCTCCATTAGATCAAGGCCCATGACCACCACCTTGGACTCTGCCCAGACCCCCTCAGCTCTGTCTATGGTTCCCATTGTCTTACCAGAGGAACAGCCCATGCCCAAAGAGCCCCAGACGGTTCCTCCAGAGGAACAGATGGCTTGCGAGTGCTCCCTTGAGAGCCCCTATAGGAGATTGCCTCGCAAGCATACGTGCAAGAGGAGGCACTGGGACCACCCGAGACCCTAACCAAGGACTCAGATTTAGATGAGGGGGAGGGATCCACAAGATCACCCCCCAGTGCTGTCTCCTTTGGAGACATCATGGAGATCCTGCACCAGTGGGGAGGTTGGTCTGCCCCCAAGCCCTCCTTTGATGAGTCTGTGTTTCTGGAGGCTTTTGGCATGAGCCCATCTACATCTTGGGTGTCCCCTCCCATGGATCCTTTAGTGGATTTGATCACCTCATGGGCATGGAAGGAACCAGATACTGTGGAGCCAACCCCCAAGCCAATAAGGTTTTTAAGTCCCCCTATTTTCAGGCCTTCCTGGAACAAGGGCTCCCCAGTGGATGCCATGGTGGTGGCAGAAGCCACAAAGAGGTAACTATCTCAGGAAAGTTCCTCGGTCCACCCTCCTGATCGAGAGTCAAGGATGATGGACTGCCTAGGGAAACGGGCATATGCTTCAGCTCCCTTTTCAATACAGGTGCTGAATTACTTGGCCCATGTCTCGAGACTCCAATGCGACCTAGTTAAAGAGCTGGAGGAGTCTTCACCCCAGTCCATGTCACAGGAAGACAAGGTTTTGTTCTCTGTGAAAATGGCCACCCTGAGAGCAGTATCTAATACGTCCATGTGACTCCTCTCCCATGCTATGGAAGGAGCAGCTAGTGCAGCTGGGTCTGGCGTGTCCATGAGGTGCAACGCCTGGCTCAGGTTGTGCCAATTTACCAAACCCTTTAAGGCATCCTTTGCCAATGCCCCTTATGAAGGCTCGACTCTTTTCAGTAAGACCGTCAAGGAGACACTAGTCCATAGTGAGAAGGAAGGGAAGACATTGTCTGCCATTGGGATCCGCTTCTCTAACACTCAAAGGTCTTTTTCCTGGAACCAGAGAGGGCAAAAGAAGATATGGTTCTGGAAGTCTCAGTATTCCTGAGACACTCAGTGCTCTTATTCCCCTAGAGGCAGGGGGGACAGAATGGACACTGGCCCAGAGGCTGAGGGGGTCTGCAAAACTTCGGGTCTTGAGAACCATTCTCAGAGAGACCTGGGCAGTGACCCTGAGGGGTTGCCCGGCTGCTGTACTCTGGAGGCAGTCAGGGACGATTGTCCTTGCACCCAGCATGCGACCCTTCGTGGCTTCCCCCATATCTCCAAAACACCTCCTGGATGTTCCACCCATGCAAAGGGAGGCAGCACAGGAAATTTCCAAGCTGCTAGGAAAATGAGCCATCTAAACCATCCCACCAGATCAGTCCAGATGGGGCTTCTAGTCCTGGTTCTTTTTGGTGCCAAAGAAAATGGGGGAATTAAGGCCTAGTCTGGACCTCTCTACCATGAACCTGTCAGTTGCCAACGAAAAGTTCTGGATGGTCACACTACAGTCCATCATGCCGTACCTGCAAGAGAGCGACTGGATATGCTCGTTGGATCTCCAGGATGCTTACTATCACATAAAATGCAAGAAGCTCCTGGAGGTTGTTCCACTTCTGACTAGGGGCCAATCATTATCAATTTTGAGCCATACTCTTTGGTCTCACCACAGACCCCAGGGTGTTTACCAAAGTGATGGAGGTTGTAGCAGCTCACCTAAGGCTTTAGGGGATTCAGGTCCTTCCGTACCTGGACGATTGGCTCCTCACTGCTCCCACCAGGCATCTACTTTCCCAAACCAGGGACTACTTTCTGACACTTGCCCTGAGTTTGGGTATCACAATCAACACATCCAAATCTCTACTAGAGCCTGTACAGGTGATAGACTACATTGGTGCCAGGATAGACACACTCCAGGGCAAAGTGTTCCTGACCTCGGAGAGAGTTTAAAACCTCAGGATGCATGTCTCCCTAATTTACCGCTCTCACCACCCGACAGCGGAGTCAGTGTTGAGGGCCCTAGGCTAGATGGCGATGACCATAACATTTCTTCCATGTGCACTACACATGTGGATTCTTCAGTGGACTGTAGTGGTTCAGTGGTCCCTGTTGGATTTACCACTATCCTATCTTATCCACGTAAGTCAAGTGTGTTGGTTGTCCCTCATATGGTGGATGAGCTCTCCGGACATTTTGGAGGAATGACCCTTTGTTCGAGCCCCGGCCCAATCCACAGTGACCATGGATGCCTCCCAACTCAGGTTTGAGAGCATTGTTCGTGCAGGACAATCCAAGGCTTGTGGTCCCCCATAGAGACCAGCTTGCATATCAATGTCCTAGAGATGAGGGTGGTCCTTCTAGCATTGCAGGCCCTTCATGCCTTTCTTCCTTGGGGGATGATTGCTATTCAGTCAGACAACATGTCTGTAGTCTGGTATATCAACAAACAGGGAGGGACCAGATCTTATCCCCTTTGTCGCAAGGCCATGAGAGTGTAGGAAAGGGCGATCTCCACCGGTCGCTGTCTCATTGCAATGCACATTTTGGCATGGTCCAACATTCTAGAGGACAGGCTAAGTTAGACCATTCGGATGCCTTACGAGTGGTTTCTGAATCTGTCGGTAGTAGAACAGATCTTCAGAGAGTGGGGTCAACCTTGCTGCAATCTCTTCGCATCTCCTTCCAACGCAAAGTGCAGCAGGTTTTTCGCACTGAACCCCCCGCCAGGGGAGTCCTCCCAGAGACACTCTAGTTCATGCTTGGCCTCCCAGTCTTCTGTATGCTTAGCTGCTGGTTCCTCTCATCCCAAGGTTTCTGCAGAAAGCTTGTCGACTGGGGAGCAAGATGATCCTCATTGCCCCATTCTGGCCTCACCAGGTCTGGTTTCCCTTCCTTTGGTCTCACCTTCTGGCTCCACCTTGGATCCTAAATCCCATTCAGGATCTGATCTTACACCCATTGGGGCTGCCTCATCCCAGTCTGGACAGCCTGAAGCTCACGGCTTGGCTGTTCCAATTCCCATGATTGCTAGGACTCCCGGACTTTCCTCCTCAGTTGTCTATTTTGATGGCTGCTCATAAGTCTTCAACCAGAAAGGTTTATCACAGCAAGTGGAAACGTTTTTCTTTCTGGGCTGCTCAGAGGAGTTTAGATCCTTTCATGGTGCCTGTTTCTGCCATTGTTGATTTTCTAGCTGATTTTTTCCAGCATGGTGCTAGTTCTTCTACTGTCAGAGTTCAGTTGGCTGCCATTTCTCATTTTCATGTGGGCGAGAATTCTGCATCCTTGGCATCTTCTAGACTGTGCAAAGCCTTTATTAAAGGCACTTTTTTATTATGCCCCCAGTCGAAGATCCTGTCCCCCGTGGGACCTTACCATGGTTCTCCAAGCTCTGGTCGCCCTGCCTTTCGAGCCTGCTGCTACTGCAGATCTAAAATTTCTATCATGGAAAACAGATTCCAGAAACTGATTGCTATTACCTCTGCTCAAGGGTTTTGGAATTACAGGCCTTGTCCATAAAATTCCAGTACATGATTTTCCATAAAGATAGAGTTTCCCTTCAAACCAATCCATCTTTTCTTCCTAAGGTGGCATCACCAGTCAATACCAATCAGACTGTAAATTTGCCTGTGTTCTTTCCCAGTTTTACCAACAGGATGGAATACAAACTGCACATGTTGGATGTTCACAGACAGTTATGATTCTATTTAAACAGGACAACATTTTTTTTATAAATCTGATCAATTGTTTGTTTCATTCTATAAACCTATTTCCAAGGTCACTATAGCCAAATGGATTTCCTCATGCATCCTGCAGGTTTATAAGGACAAAGGCATGTCTCCTCCAGGTCAGGTTAAAACTCATTCCACTTGGTCTATGGCTACATCTGCAGCTTTCTGGTCTAGGGTGTCTTTGGATGACATCTGCTCTGCAGCTATCTGGTCCTCATCTCATACATTTATTTCCCATTACAAATTGGATTTGACATCTAGAAGGAGAGCATCCTTTGGCTCCGAGGTGCCCCAGAATATCCTCCCATGAGGGCCACCCAGGAGTTTAGTAGCTGGGGACTCTGTCCCACAGGTTGAAGATCAAATGAAGTAAACTACATCAGATAAAGAAGCTATGTACTCACCATAATCTTCCATCTGAGTAGTTGTACTTCGTCTTCAACCGTCCCTCCTTCCTTTCCCCAGAACTTTGGTGCATGTTCAGCCTACGGGCTGTAGTATAGGTCATAAGTATGTTATCAGGTCAGGTTATAAGTGTAAGTTCAGCAAACTTGATCTGGGGATGGAAGGCAGGGGAGGTGTATTATGGGTAAGGGGAAGAGTCTAGAGCTCGGAGCTGATGCTAGTATCTTTGCTGGCTCAGATCCGATATGGATCCATATTCCCACAGGTTGAAGACGAATGAAGTACAACTACTCAGATGGAACATTATGGTGAGTACATAACTTCTTTTTAAGACACATTCTATGATGTTCAATATGTATGTTTTCATCAAGTTGTACAAACTTTATTTGATGTAAATTAACTTTTTCTGGTTTAAAACAAAGATCCGATGTTACCTTCTCCATCTGTTTTCAAATCCTATGCTGGACACATCATCCAGGTTTAAACTCACTGGGCTCTGCCTCCCCTACATGCAATCCTCACTCCTCAACAGACACCTCAGATCAAGTTTGCCACCATTTCTGTCAGCAGCTCTATCCATATCTCCAGGAAAATTTATCCTTTTGATATTTTTGTGTAGGTTTTCTGGAGAGTTTTCCCCCTACCCTTTATAAATAGTTGTTTTTAGGATAGGTATAGTGTACATTATTTAGATTATCTAGGGTTAAACTTAGATTTGTTCTTATCATTGTGTGTTTGTGTGTGTGTGTGTGTGTGTGTGTGTGTGTGTGTGTGTGTGTGTGTGTGTGTGTGTGTGTGTGTGTGTGTGTGTGTGTGTGTGTGTGCTTAGTAGTGGGCTTTTTCTGCCTCTTTGAGTTTGTTGACTGACAGGATAGTTGGTTCTCTCTAGCATGTAGTAGCATAATGTTCTTTCTTTTGTGTAGCACATTGTGGTGTTTTGGGTCTGCCTTATCCATGGATAAGGGATTTAAAAAAATGTATTACTTGCAAGCACAATTTGCCCTCAAAAGATACACATGGGGGTTGCCCACCTCAGTTCTCCCTGCTCTATCTATTAGGGAATTTTGATCTAGGGCAGCAAATGAGAGACAGACAAAATTAGTCCTTACGGGCCTTCTTCCAACTGATTCTTAGTCTTCAGTGCTGAAAGATGGCTCCAAGAAACCTCAGTACACTTCCAAGGACTCCAAGACCTCCAGAAGGGATCATAACAGATCCTCCTCTGCCTTCACACCTGGTCTCTCTTCTGGCTTATTATCAGTAACATAAAATTCACATGGCTTTCGTCTTCCCTGGAGACCTTGGCATCAGTGAGCAAGGTCCATCTCTGGCCTTCTGTGTAACAAGCCCTGTTTTGGTCAAAGGAGCTCTGTCAGGTCAGGTAACTTCCCCCTTCTCCATTCCCACTTCACCGGAGATGTCACTGGAGTCTTTTCCTTCTCCACCCCAGTTTTGAGTCTCTCCAGTTTAGATCCAACAGGCAGGTTCTTTGTCTTCCAAGAAATCTCCATGCCCCTACTGGTGGCATCATCCTCTTGGTCATTGTGTTTGGTGGGCAGATTCAAAGGATTAAACTTGGAGTATCTGATGTCCTTTTTGCAGACCCAGATACAATTAGATCTTATCCTTTGGATCCAGGACCTCTTCCTGGAACCCTGGAGCCTTGACTCTGTCACCCTGGTTTCCTCCCTTGGTCTGCATGGATTCAAGGTTCTTGGGCCAAGCTGTATTCCCATCCTCAGGGTTTGAGCCGATGGTGTGGCCATCCATGGCTCCAACTCTTACCTTGGTTTTGTTTACTCCAGCTGTGTTGGAAATCACCAGGCCTCATTGCTGTGGCATTGAGGCTGGCATTTCTGAGTTGGGTTCAACAATTCAAACTTTGGGTTTGTCCCTACCACTCAGAGCTTTGGCTTTTGACAACTCAGCTCTGATTTCAACATCAGGGCAAGATGTAGCTAACCCACATTTGGGTGCATCTTGGGTATCTTCAGATGCTGGGACTGTTGGCTCCTGTAGGCCAGTGTCTGCCTCCACCTTTGACGTTGTGGAGCGGGTGTTCTCTGCTCAGGAGATGGGTCAGTCTTCCTCAGCTGGTGTTTCATCCCCATTCTTATCTGTACCCATGACCAGTCATCAGCCTAGTCCTGAGCAGCCCATGCCAGTTGGCCTCCAATTCGCTCCCTTGGTGGGGCTTCCTGCCTCTTCCCCCCCCTAATCCAAGTTGGTACAAAAGGAGCTTCTTCACCAGTGTGGGGGCTGGACCATCAAAGCCTCCTCTCCAGAGGAGTCAGCATTTTTGGAGGCCTTCAATGTTGGCCCATCCATTCCTTGGATGGTTTCCCCCCTGCCGGATCCACTCATAGACCTAATGTCTCAGAGGGTGGGGAAGGAACTCAACATGGTGGAGCTTATTCCTGACAAGTCTGAGAAAATTCTTACTCCTCCCAAGGATCAGTTGCTTTGAGGTAAGGTCTGCCATGGATGCAATTGTGTTGGCAGCCACCACCAAGAAGGAAATCTCTAAGCAGAGTTCCTCGGTATATCCACCAGAGCCTTAAGCTTTGGACACTATATTAAAAGTGATTTTATGCCTCAGTGACATTCACTGTGGGTGCACTGAACTACTCATCCCACTTGACCAGGCTACAGCACAATATTATGGCTGCAGTGCTGAAGAACGTTAAGATGCAGCAGTCTCCAGAGATTCAGAAGACACTGGAGACTCAGCTGTCTACCCTGCTGTCTGTTACCAATGTTTTCATAAGGCTCATTTCAAATGCAACTGATGGACCATCCCAAGCAGCTGGCACTGGCATTGCCATGCGATGCTGCACTTGGATGCACCTGTCCAGCTTTGTGGATTGCTTTAAGGCATCCTTTGTTAACTCCACTTTCAATGGCGCTTCCTTGTTTGGGCTTAAGATTAAAGACACTTTTACTAGGGGCGAACAAGAAGGGAAGATGCTGTCAGCCATAGGAGTGTGTTTTGCTACCCCTCAGTGAACCCTCAGGAATCAGAAGGGGGGGTGGGAAATGTCTCTTTTTTTAGAAAGTTATAGCAGCCTTCCCAGGATGCTCCTTCTGATGATTCTGCCACTGGACGTACTGGTAAATATAATGGGCACTGCCAGTAAGGCAGGAGCAGTCTGCAAAATCAGGGCTTGCATGGATTCTTTATCAGTGGGCTGTTTAAGTGATCCTGAAGGGTTGCTTGACTGTACTGCTGTGGAGGCACTTGAGAGTTGCTTGGCTCTTCACCCAAAAGCTTGGGAGGCCAACATCTCAGATGCATGGGTGTTGAGTCATATCCAGAAGTTATACCATTCCTTTTTTAAAAATTCCAAGGTTCCATCACAGACATCTCCCAGACATTCCAACCCATCAGAGACTACAGGCAGTGTTAGAAATTCAAAAGCTGCTGGCAAATTGAGTCATCCAAGATCTGAGGTCTACTCAAGGTTCTTTTTGTACCAGAGAAGAACAAGGACCTCATGACTACTTTGGATTTAAGCAAATTGAATCCCTTCATGAAATAGACAAAATTCCAGATAGTCATGGTAGAGTCCATTCTACCTGTGCTGAGGAAGGATGATTGGATGTGCTTGAAAGACCTCAAAGACACCTACCATCATATCAAAATAAAGAGGTGTTCAAGGAGGTTTCTGCACTTCCAGCTGGGGCCAGTCATTACCATTTCATTGCCAATTAAGAGCCCTGCCATTCTGTCACACTACTGTCCCCCAGGTGTTCACCAGGTGCTTCGCAGTGGTTGCAGCCTGGATCTGGATGCAAAGTTTTCAGGTCTTTCCTTACCTGTAGGGTTGGCTTCTCACTTCCCCCATGAGAGCATCACTTTTCATGGCTAGAGACACCTTACTCCATTTGTGCAGCCAGTTAAGGATTATGGCCACTTATCTGAAGTCGAGCCTACAACCTGTTTAGATGTTAGAATTCATAGGTTGCCACTTGCATACCATCAGTCAAATTGCTAAACTCCCAAGTTCTAGAGTAAATGGTCTTCAATCCCAGGCAGTATCTGTGCTTGCCCTTGCAAAGCCTTCATCTCACATAATCTTGAAATTCCTAGGCCACCTGACAGCTTCATTAGGGTTGGTCCCTTTAGCCTGAGGTACCACATGAGTGCTCTGCAATGGACTCTTGCAATGCAGTGGTCATACTTGACCCATCCAGTGGACTTTCTTGTAAGATTGACAATGGTGTGTCATGATCAGATTTGGTGGTGGTTACAGTCTCCTTTAGTGATTAATGGGAGATGATTTCCTCTTCCCCTTCCTGATACTACAGTCACCACAGATGCCTCCCTTCTTGGGTAGGGGGGCATTTCAAAGGGAGGGCAGATCAGGTGTCCTGGTCTTCTGCAGAGGCCAACATTCACATCAATGAACTGGAGATGAGGGCTGTCATCCTTGCAGTGCAGGCCTTTCAGGATGCTCTCCCCAGCAGTATGATTTCGATACAGATGGACAGTATATCTATTGTCTGGTATCTCAACAAGCAGGAGGGAACATATTCTCATAATTTTTGCCAGGAGGCCATGAGGATTTGGCAATGGACAATCTCATCTCAACGGTTTCTGGTTGCAACTCACATCCGAGGGAGGTCCAGCATTCTGTCCAACAGCTTGAGCAGGAATATTCTTCTTCTGCATGATTGGTCTCTGAATATGAGAGTGGCAGCTCAGATCTTCCAACACTGGGGCACTCTGTGTTGTGACTTCTTTGCTTCCCCTTCCAACACCAAATTCTGCAGCTTTTATGCTTTAGTCCATCATCTGGGCCAGTCAACCAGAGACAGTCTTTTGTATGCTTGCCCCATGGACACCTTTATGCTTATCCCCCAGTTCCTCTGATTGTTAAATTTCTCTAGAAGACTGCCCATTGCAGAGCAGCATTGATCCTCATATCCCCCTCCTGGCCTCCTCAGATGTGATTCCCCTCTCTGTGGCCTCTTCTGCAATACTCACCTTGTGACTGGATCCCTGTCTGGACCTCAGTTCTCATCCAGGGGGTCTCAATCTTTCCAATCTAGCTAACTGCATTGTTTCTCCAGTTCCTTTGATGGCCAAGAATCCCAGGCTGCCTGATAGTGTTGTGCATATGTTGCCCTCGTGCCTAAAGCTATTCCAGTAAATGGAAACTTTTTGCAATGTGGGTGGAATCCTTTTCCCTCTCCATTACAGTCAGATCTTAATTTTCTTAATGAGTTGTTTAAAATCAGGCTCTAGTTTTTCTGCAATCAAGGTAGAAATGGCAGCTATTTCTAATTTTCATATCGATAGGGATAATGTTCCGTTGGCTACTCAGAAAATTTCCAAGGCTTTTTTGAAAGGTGCATTTCTGTTGCACTCTGCTGTTCAGGATCAGGTTTCTCCCTAGGGTTTGCTTTTCATGTTGCAAGCCCTTGCAGGCCCTCATTTTGAACCTTCTGCTACTTCAGACTTTTGGAAAAAAATTGTTTCTGGTGCTCATCACCTTGACTAGGAGAGTTTCAGAGGTACAAGCCTTTGACTCTTCTCCTCCTTATCTGGTGTTTCACAAAGATAGGGTTTCACTCAGCACCGATCCGTCTTTTCTGCCCAAAGTAACCCCTGAGAGTAATTTGAATAGATCTATTCTCCTTCCAGTGTTTTTCCCAAATTTTTCAAATAAGGGTGAATACTTGCTCCATTTCTTGGATTTGCATAGACAAGTGAGATTTTACCTTGACAGGACAAAACCTTTAGAAAATCTAGCCAGCTGTTTATTGCTTTTTTCCAAACTAGATTGGGTAGACCAGTGTAAAAAGTGACATTATCCAAGTGGTGGTCAGACTGCATTTCCTTTGCTTATGCCTTGAGAGACAAGACCCTGCATGGCAAAACCTAAAGGTCACTCTACTAGAGCTATGGCTACTTCATAGGTTCATAGGTTCATGCTGGGCTATCTGCCCTAGGGCATTTATAAGCCTAGCCAGAGTGTGTTTGACTTTCGTCACCCATTTTAAATTAATTTTGCTATGCCCTTTTTTGAGGTTAACAGTGACACAGAAGTGAAACCCGGGGTAAACCTACGATCTCCCATCCACTCATCAAGATTCCTCTTGAAGAGAGTCAGTGAGGGACTCTGCCTAATCTGGACTGGGATTTTATTCCAGAGTGAAGGAAGCCTCTGGGTTATGAATCTGCCCCTCCAGCATGTCCTATTTATTTCAGTGCTGAGGTTCAAGTCTCTCGAGCGCGTAGCTTGATGGGATTTGGATTTTCTGAGGTGCAGCATGTCCATTAATTCCGGGTTGGACATGGCTTTATACATCAGGCACAGATCGCCTCTGAGCAGGCGGTATGACAATGAGTAGAGCTGGAGTTTCTTTAACCGGGCAGCATATGACATCTTGGTGAGGTACTTTTGGGGTCTTTCCAGTTGCTGCAGGTGTCTGGTAAGGTACATCCCAAAAGGGGCATTGTACTCAATTATGGGCCTGATGAGGGATGAGTAAAGAGGCACGATGACCTCTCCTGATCTAGATGTGAATCCCTTCATGATTAGGTGGGCTATATAAAATGTTTTTCTAACCACTTTGGCCACGTGGCTGTCAAATGAGAGACTGCTATCAACTTGGGTCCCCAGGTCCCTAATTACTTCTTCTGTACTTAATGGATTACCACCTATGTGGTAATTTGTGGGCTCTTTGTTTTTGCCAAAGGGGATGACTATACACTTTTTGGCATTTAGCTTGAGGCCATGGCTCTGGCACTAGTTGTCTGGTTCTATGAGGCACTTTTGGAGGATGCTTGTGTCAGCTGGAGAGTTGATTATGGCACCCAGTTTGCAGTCATCTGCAAACTTGGTCAGCCACAGTCCTTCTGTGTTGGCCTGTACATCCGAGAAATATATACCGAACAAGAGAGGTCCCAGGACTGAGCCTTGTGGGATGCCACTTGTAACTGGTTTGGAGTCTGACATGGCTCCAGCAATTCTAACCATGTGGGTTCTGTCCTTGAGCCAGTTTGCAACCCATCTAGTGACATAGGGATTTATATTTAAGCTGGTGAGCTTATCTATAATGCCCGAGTGGGGTATTGTATCGAAGGCTTTTGCGAGGTCCAGGTAGGCTTGTGGACCACCTTCCCCTCGTCAATGACCTTGGTGACTGTTTCAAAGAAATCGACCAGGTTTAAGAGGCAGGATCTGCCCTTAACAAAGCCGAACTGGGTAGGATCCAGTGTCTGTAGGTCCCCAATATCATTATTTATGAGGTCCATGATGATCCTTTCCATAGCTTTGCAGACCAAGCTAGTCAGGCTTATGGGGCGATAGTTTCCAGGATCCGTTGAGGCACCACCTTTGTGGAGAGGGACCACTGTTGCTGTACACCACTCTTTGGGTACATATCCTGTAGTAAGGCTGAGATTGAACAGTAGTTTTATGTTTGGGGTAAGCTCTTCTTGGAGTTCATGTAGGACGCAGCCCGGGACACCGTCTGGTCCCATTGATGCTGTGTTTTTTGCTTTGGAGAGGGCAGCTCTTACCTGAGCATCTGAGATGTCAGGGGGGAAGCACTCTGCTGGGATATATATTTGCCCTTTTGGTGGGGAGGGCGGGGTGAAGTTTGCGCTGAACCTGTCAGCTAGGATGTTGGCAATGTCTGTGGGTTCGGTGTATTTTTTATCATTTTGGACCAATTCTGAGCATATCTGGGAATTCCCACCCGGGTTCCTAACATAACTAAAGAAAGTCTTGTGATCATCCTTAGTGTCCTGTGCAATTTTTCTCTTGAAGCTGGCCTTAGACGATTTTATGAGTGCCCATAGTTTTTTGCTAATACTGATCAGAGATGCCTTCCCTTTTTGGGATTTTGCTCTATCATGTAGTAGCTTCCTCCTTCTATTGTATAGTTTGTTTATGGCTGGGGTCCACCAGACAGGACGTCTGCCTTTGGAGGATTGGGTCTTTTGGGTTTTATTTGGGATTGCATGATCCATGCATTCCTGAAGGTGTACATAGAATGTGTTTATAAAGGATTCTGTGGTCTGGGCCATATTTACCACAGGCCTGGGGGCTTTGAAGGATTCCACCTCAGTTTTGAGGAGTGTGAAATTTGCTTTAGAGAAGTTTTTCACTGTGGTTTTCTGGGCAGGAGGTGGGGTCGGGATGTGAATATCCAGTGAGATTAGATTATGGTCTGATCTTACCAGTGAGGGATACACTTCTGGTCTGGAGCATAGAGTCCCCATGTTAGTGATGATCAGGTCCAGTATGTTTTCCCCTCTTGTGGGAGTGGTAACAAGTTGTTCCATAGCATTTGAGTTTATAAATTCTAGGAACCTTTGGGCTAGGGTGTTGGAGCTAGAGTAATGCTCCCAGTCTATGTTTGGGTAGCTGAAGTCGCCCAATATAATGGTGTTTGGAGAGACCTTCATATTTTCCAGTGTTCTCAGGAAGGCCGAGTGGGGTTCATGGGTTTGGGAGGGTGGTCTGCAGCAAGCTATAAACTGGAAAGCAGTTTTACCCACTGTTAATTGCACATGGATAGTCTCTGATGCTTTGTGCTGTGCCACCAACCTGGAGGTGTGGGTATCTTTGACGAATATTGATACTCCCCCTCCTTTTGTGGTTCGGTCCAAGTTTTGGGGCCGAAAAGCATGGTATGAGGTATAACCTGGTAGAGCTGGGGTGCTCTTGGGAGCCTTGAACCAGGTTTCTGCTACTGCACAGATATCAATGTTCTCCATGCTAAGGAGAGTTTTGAGTGTGTGCATCGTGAAGTTTAGACTTCTGGCGTTGAGTAGCATTACTCTTAGTTTCTTATCCCTTGTGATACCTATGGAGGTGGGTTTGTCTTTTGAGCCTTGCCTAAAAAAGGCACTATGGGGGTAGCAAGAGCCTTTGCCAATATCCAAAAGCCCAGGGGTGACAGGTGCAAGCCGTCCCTAGCGAAGTATCGTGGCTTGTCGAGCATGTCATCCCAGGCTGACAGGCATTGGATCCCCTTTGAATGACTCCAATACTTAAGCCAATTGTTGAAATTGATCATCTTGTCTTCATATTATGGCATGATTCTTGGTGAGGGTAAGATGCTACTCAAGGTCAGGGTCATACCGGCCTGGGCTACATGCTCAAAGAGCTCCTCTATGTCTCTTTTCATGTAGTCCAGGGAGGTACATCTCAGGTCATTCACACCAGCATGGACAATGACTGAGTCATATTTGTACATGCCTTGGAGTGACCTGAGTGCTTGTGTTATGTAGTGGATCCTAGCACCCAACAGGCAGCTCATCGTGACCTTCTCCTTGTTCAGCCTGGTGAGCGGGACGTCAGTGTGCCTGACGATAGAGTCACCTATTACAAGTGTATCAGGTGTGTTGTTTAGCCTTAAGGGCTGTGACTGTTCTGCACACTGGCTTTGTGAGCTATGTGTAGCACGTGTTTTGTTTTGGGGTAGCGGTTGCTTGGGTGTCTGCTTTGGAGGTCTCTGCTGCTTAGGCAGATTTTTATTTAGAGCCGCCGAGTATGTTTTTGTGTGTTTATGTGTTTGGTTTGCTGTCGTGGTAGGTCTATGTGAGACTGGAATTGTAGTGAGTGTGGTTTCCTTCTCCTCCTGACTGGTTACGCCAGTACTGAGTTGAGAGAGCTTAGCCTCCAGTTTGGCTATATGGTTGCATCTCTCACATGTGTTGGAATTTGTTGGGAGGAGGAGGAGAGGATTGTCTGTGTACATGAGGCAGTTGTAACATTGCCTCGAGATTCCCAGATTCACCAGCTGGACAGGAGAGCAGATTGACAACTGACCTTTGGACATGCTAGAATAGTATTGGGAATTCCTTTATAATTGAAAAAAAAGGCCAATGGGGAACAAGGTACTCAAGGGGAGTTTGTGAGGGTGTAGTGCTTTTAATTTTTTAGTGCTGACTTATATAATTGCTTTAGTGAGCAAGTGCCAGGTAACTTAAATGCAATGTGTTACAGGTAACTTAAATGCAAAAATGACAAACAGTAACTTTCTTTCAAGTGAAACAAGGAAATAAGTACAGTAAGCAATGCAGATATCACTAAAGATCCACAGAAGCGCTGAAAAGCTGCGTTTTAGGTGGAATTAGCATTTCAGGGAAATAACAAGCAAACAAACAACGAGCATACAAACAAACATACTTCTATGGCTTTCTTTTCCAGAACTTTCTTGGATGAGGTATGTGCAGCAGCTACTTGGGTGGGCCATCACACTTTTATTTCTCATTATAAGCTGGACATTCAGTCCAAGTCCAGGGCTTCTTTTGGCTCCACCATGTTCCTGAATACCCTTCCTTAGATCCTCCCAGGGATTTTTAAGAGGCTGGGGACTCTGTCCCGCAGATTGAAGCCAGATAAAGAGGACAACATCGGAAACAAAAGTTATGTACTTACCATAATGATAGATCAGTGTTTTTTGTCTCCATCTGGTTCAACCTCCCCCCTCCCCGCTCCCAACTTTTTGGTAAGTCTCCTTGTTTTAGCTGACCGAGTGGGGGAAGTTTTATTCTCCTTTGTTCTTTCAATTCTTTGTCCTCCTTTATGGGAGAAATGGGTTTTAAAGCTATATTTAAATGGGGAAAACTGAATTTCAGGTGTCTGTTGAGGAGTGGGGGATTGTGGGTAGGGGAGTCAGAACCAGGTGAGTTGAAGTCTGGAGGATTTGGCCATTGCTAAATCCGAGTTGGATTCAGTAACCCACGGGTTGGACCAGACGTAGTTAGACAACACAGATAAGTACATAACTTTTGTTTTTTACTGTCACCCAGCAAGGTAGATTCTACTTGGCTATCTAACCTTACTTCATGCCTAAGGGTATGTCTTATTTTGCTCTTAACCAAATTATACAGCACCACCTTTTTATCTGCAAACTCAGCATGATAGTGTTTTGTACTTTTTGTTATCTCTAGAGTCAACTCTGACTCCGTCCTGTCAGGGCAATGCTACACATGCAAAAAGCCGCTTTAAAGGAAAAAAAAATCAGAGTGTGTGCATGTGTGTGTGTGTGGGGGGGGTATTTCCACATGGCTGGCCATGTATACCACCTTATGAAGCAACTGGCAAATCTTTACCAAGCATCTTACATCTAATTTTACTAGAGATGCTGCAGTTTTCTCAACCTTCCTTAGAGGGGGACTCTGGAAGATATATTTTATATATATATATATATATATATATATATATATATATATATATATATATATATATATATATATATATATATAATATATATCAGTACCATTGTGTCATTGGTCTACACTTTTGCCAAGCATAACGACTGGATATACAGCACTAAACAAGTCTGGAGTTTGTAACTGCTGCCATTAAAGATACATTGCTTAGGTTAAAATCTCTCAGATTGGTTCATACCTTGGTATTCTAGCCTGATGTAATAATCAATGTAATGACTGAGACCAGTACAAGCAGAGATGTTATATATTTATGTGAGATACACACTCTTTTTAACAGCAGATATTTAATAGCCTTTTCCTGGTTTGCATAATAACACTTTGCCAGCATCCCCACTTAGTTGCCTACCACTTCCTAATGATTATGTTCATGAATAGCTGCATTATGTCTAAGCTGATGAATAGCCAAAGGTGTCCCTGTGATTAGCAGGAATACAGTATGCATTCGGCTGATACAGAGATGGTGTACTAGCCCTTTGCCAATATGGCACATTTCCACAAATTAGAACTACCTTAGTATTTTCAGCATACTTTTTTTTTTTTTTTCTCAAAAATTTTTTTATTAATTATATGAATAGCAAGACAATTAAAAGATTATACATAACAAGAAGGCATAAATGAACATATAACAATTCATCTAGTGATAACAACCTTCCTGAGATTTTGATAAATTATTTAGAAATAAAACATACACCATATGTACACTATATACAAGTTAGGCAACCTGAGAGAGAAAAAAAAAAAAAATTATTTAACATTAACTATTTAATATGTTTAGAACCTTTTCTAACACAACCTTTCTAATAGCTTTTTTTTTTGGACTCCCACCTAAGTATCTTTGAGCATCAATAAATTTAAAAGCCATTTTCTGGAAAGTAACCCATTTTAAGTTAGAACGATCAATCCAGTTTTGTATTATATAAAGTTTTAGTAATGAGCAAATAAAAATGATAACATGAATATCAACTTTTGAAAGATGAATCAATGGAATATGTAGAATAGCAAATTCCCACGTGGATTTTGATATCCCATTTTCTGCAGTCTGACTTTCAAAGATGTCCACAATCTGTGAGAAAATGACAATACCATAGAATATGAAGGAGGTCTGCTTGGGGATGAGAACAGCATGAACATGAAGGGGACTTATTTGGGTTAAATTTGTTTAATTTGATTGGGGTAAAGTAGGCATCATTATTAATCATTAATTGTATGTATGCTAATTTTAAAAGGGATAAATTCCTTAGTGTGTCTAATAGCCAGGACTTTCTGAGATTCTGACAATTGGGAATTATAATTCAACCAAACATTAGATAAAAGACAGTTGTGGTCCATCATTAAAGAATTAATTAATTTATATGAGTTTGAGAGCATTTTATCAGATGATGAAAGTATTTTGATAATCGTGTTAAGGTTTTTCAATTGTAAGTCTATGGGGACCGGACATACAAATTTGTTTTTAATTATTGCTCTTAGTTGTGTAAGAATTGGTGAGTAATTCCAGTTTACTTTCAATAACTTACGCCAGTCAGATGAAGGCAAGTCAAGATATTTCAAAACATCTCCTACTTTTAGATTTTTAATTAAAGGATAGTTTGTTAAGTTCAAAAGTTTATTGTCCAATAATATATTTGGGTTTAGATGAATTGGCTGAACATGGTGCGAGATCTTTTCTAGTTTACACATTTTGAGTAAGGTTTGGAAATCTCTAATCTTTTGTTTAAATACTGTAGATATATTTTTAATAAATAAACTATCCAGAGAGATAAAGGGAATAGCTTCAGAATTTAAATTATTAGAAATGACATAATTATACCATAATTTTATCCATAAAGAGTGATTTAGATAAGAAGTGTTATTGAATTTAGAGATAGTAAGAAGTTTATTGGATGAGACAATCAAATAATAGAGATAAAGATTAGGTAAACCCAAACCTCCCTTGTCCTTCGAAAATGCCAATCTAGAATAGGAAATTCTAACAGATTTAGGGAACCATATGAATTTTGCCAAAGCTTTATTTACAGACTCAAAAATTTTTTGAAATTATCTGATCAGATGATGAGAATTGGTAAAGAAATTTAGGCAGAATATTCATTTTAATAATGGCCACCCTTGAAAGAAATGAAAGGTTTAGATGCTTCCATCTGTCCGTATCAGACAATATAGAGTTCCATAATTTATTAATATTATTTTGAAAGGAAGATTTATTATTGTGTTCTAAATTGATTCCTAAATATTTTATATTATAAGTAAACTGAAAATGATCGTCTGGAAACAAAAAAGATTTGTGTGCTAAATGATTTAAGGAAAAATATGAGTTTTTGTAGAATTTAAAAGATAGTTGGAAACCAAAGAAAAATAATCAATAGAATTCATTATTTTCTGTAATCAGATAATGGAGTTTGAAAGTAGATTACTAAATCATCCATAAAAGCAGAGAAATGAATATTAGTATTAAGAATTCTAGGGATGTTATGAAAAGTATTTTGAGTAATAAACAATAGCAAAGGTTCTAAGTAAATGTTGAAAGAAAAGGGGACAATGGACAACCCTGTCTTGTTCCTTTAGTGATCTTTATCGAGCAGAAAATTGACCATTAATGTATAGTCTAGTAAACATATTCTTGTATAAAACTTTTAAAAATTTATAAAGAATAAGGGAATATTAAAACATAACATAGTTTGAAATAGAAAGTTCCAACATACTCTATCAAAGGCATTTGATGCATCTATAATCAAAACATATATAGGGTTTGGATTTTTCTTAATGAGATGAAGTATAGTCTCTAAAGATAGAGTATTATCCCAAGCATGTCTCTGAGACATAAAACCTGATTGATCTGACGAGATAATTGAGGGTAAAATCCGTTTCAATCTGTTAGCCAGAAGAGATGACAGAATCTTAATATCAACGTTAATTAAAGAAATGGGTCTATAATTTACTGGGTCAGATTTATCTTTATTTTTTAGAATTAGAATGGTTTTGGATGTGTTCCAATGAATATCTGAGATATCATTAACTCTTATATGATTGTAAACTTTAAATAGAAAGGGAAGAACTACCAATTTGAAAGTTTTGAAAAATTCTGGAGTAAAACCATCAGGTCCCGGAGATTTACCCAATTTAAGATTATCTATTGAATCCGAGATTTCTTGTAACGATATAGGGGTAGAAAGTAGTTTTTGCTGATTATCATTAAGTTTAGGGAACTGCAAAGAGTCTAAAAAGAGTTTTGAGTGATTATCTTTAACAGAATTAGAAGAACCTGAATATAACTCAGTGTAAAGAGAGGTGAAAAGTTGAATAATCTCTTCATCAGTATTATATAATCTGTTATTATTTATTTTCAGCATACTTGCGAAAAGCATGTAAGCCTTATAATCACCTGTGATGAATGCTTATATAAGAACACTAGTGTGCAGTACATTTTTACTAGCCATGAATGTGTGCAGGAACCTTCTTTGCTCCTTAGTCCTAGTCATTTCCTATGGGAGCATTCAAGGAAAGTACAGTTGTATAAAATCTTACCATAACAGTAGATGTCCTTGCCTTCACCTCTGCAGTATTCATAACATATGGGATTCCTGCCATGGAAGCCCAACATCCAGCCAGTCTACCAAAACCCACTGTTGCTTTAAGTTATGTCAAATGTCACCCAAATGCTCCTTGTATAGTGTAGGGCATAAAGGTTATGTTCAGGCTTACCATCATCAGAAATGTTTGCCTCAGTAGGAATACCAGTCCAGCAAAACCCAAGAGGTAACCTGTACATCAAGGGAGGAAAAGGGCAAGGGGGATGGAGGGAGGGAGCAGCGGTGAAGGCAAGAACATCTAATGTTATGGTACGATTTTATACAACCGCACTATGTCCTTACATTCACCGATGCAGTATTCATAACATATGGGAGAGTGCCAAAGCTCAAGAAGAAACGTGGGAGGAGGAAGGAGCAGCAGAGCCCTCTAAGAAGCCGTGAAGAATGGCATCAGCAAAACCAGCTCTAGCCCTGGAGATACCATCCAACTGGTAATGTCTGCTAAAATTATGCACAGATGTCCAGGTAGCAGCCTCAAGAATAGAATTAGTGTCTAAGCCCTTGAAAAAGCACCACAAAAAGCCGCAGCTCTAGTAGAATGAGCATTTACAGAAGAAGGAAGGCTCTTGCCATGAAAAGTGTAACAAAAAGAAATAGCCTTTGAAATCCATGTAGAAATAGTTTGCTGGATAAAGCTAATTTTAAAGACCTATGATGAAAAGAAACAAACAATTTATAAGATTTTCTAATCGCCTTAGTATTATCCAAATAAAATCTGAGTTGTCTATGCATCCCCAAAGTATGCAGCACCCTCTCACTGTCAGATTGCGGAGAGGGAAAAAAAACAGGCACATTAATATGCCGATTAAGTGACAACTCATTAACTACGTTAGCCTTAAAAGAAGGATTAGTACACAAGGACACCCTGTCCTCATGGAAAATCAAAAAAGAAGAACAAGCCATAAGGTCTTGCAAACCAGAAACCCATCTAGCAGGTATAAGAGCTAAAAAAAGAACAGTCTTCCAAGAACAATGTTGCAAGGAAGCTGATACAGCAGGCTGAAAAGGAGACTGAGTCACTTTCTCCAAAACAAAATTAAGATCCCCGGAAGGAGTAACAGCCTTCCTGGGCGGTCTAATATTAAGGATGCCTTTAAGAAATTGTCTATCCTCAAATCTAGAAGTTAAAGGAGGTGATAAAGGCAGACAAACAGAAAGAGCTGATAAGTGGGCCTTAATAGAAGAATAAGCCAAGCCAGCACTGAGCAACTCACACAAATAAGACACAACCAACAGAACATCCACAGTAACTGGGTTCAAGTTACAAGAGAGACACCAAATAGAAAACCTCTTTTATTTGGATAAATAAGATTTCTTAGTAGTAGATTTCCTGGCCTCCTGCAGGACCTGCAGCATGTCCTCAGAAAAAGGGTGTCTATTAGGAATCATAACCCTATCACGCACAGTGTCAGTTGAAGCGTGGACAGGTGGGGATGGATGAGAGATCCCTTGTTTTGTGTGAGTAGATCCACCCTGTGAGGTAACTTGTGATGATCCCCCTTGGTGAGATGCATATGTAGAGAGAACCAATGCTGTCGCAGAAATCTTGAACAGGACTTTCAGAATGAGAGAAAGGGGAGGGAATACATAAAAAAACTTCTCTTTCCAGAAAATATGAGGGTCCACATCAGAGAACCTGGGACTCTGGCACAAAACAGAAGAAGCTGTCTGTTCCGAGGGGAGGCAAATAGATCTACTTGAGGAGTACCCCACCTGTGTACAATGTCTAGAAACGCATCCCTGTGAAGCATCCATTCATGGGATTGAGTGAAGGATCTGCTTAGAGTGTCTGCCATAATGTTCTGATCTGAAGGGATATAAACTGCCTGAAGAGACACTTGATACTTGACAGCAAGCTCCCATACCAGAAGTGCCAACTGGCAAAGATGGTAAGATCTTCTTCCCCCCTGTTTGCTGATATACTGCATCACTGTGGCATTGTCTGTGAATACCTTCAGTGGCCTGGACGATAAAAGCGGATGAAAGACCAGAAAAGCTAGCATAATCATCTCTTTGAATTTGATGTGCTCTTCTGCTGATGAGGCAACCACACCCCCCCCCCTGTACCTTCATGGAGCCAAATATTGCTCCCCATCCCACATCTGAAGCGTCTGTGAACAGTTCTTGAGAGGGAAGAGGGGGTGAAAAGGAAGCCCTGGATTCAGAGACAACTGCTGAATCCACCAGTGAAGTTCCTTCTTGAGACAAGGAAGAAGAGAAACTACAAAGTCTAGCGGATGTGCGTGTTGAAGCCACACTGATTTCAGAAACCACTGGAACTTCCTCATGTTAAAGTTTGGCCAGAGTGAGCATCAGAATGGTGGAAGCAATGAAACCCAAAGCTCTTAGAAACTCCCTGGCTGTAATGCAGGCCAGAGGAAGAAGAGTGTGAAGGTAAGAATTGAGAGTTAAGGCCTTTGGAGGAGGCAGCGATGCCAGCATTGTCACTGTCTTAATCCTGCAACCAAAGACATGATCCTAAGGAGTCAGAAAATACTTTTTGAAGTTTATTGTGAACCCATGCTCTGAAGAAGGGAAATGGAAAAATGAAGATTTTGCAAAAGGATCTCTGGAGAAGATGCTTGAATCAGCAGGTCATCCAAGTAAGGAAATATTTGGATTCCATGAAGCATGCAAAAAGCAATCATAAGAGTGAGGCATTTGGTGAACACCCTTTGGGTAACAGAAAGGCCTAATGGCAAAGGAGAGAACTGAAAATGCCAGAAAGAAACAGAAATGGAAAAACTTCCTGAAAAGAGGATGGATTGGAATATAAAGATAAGGATCCTTGCGATTCAGAGACACCAGGTAGGCCTGAGGGAGTACAGGAGGAAACAGAGTCTGAAGGGGAAACATCTTAAAGGAAGGCACCTTCATAAAAGTGTTTAGACAAGAGAGATCTAGAATAGGTCTCCAAGTGTACTCTTCTCTGGGCACTAGAAACATTCTTGAGTAAAACCCCTTCCCCCTTGTGGACACAGGTGCCTGTTGAATAGTACCTTGAGACAGGAGATCTCAAAGAACCTCTGGGAAACAAGGAAGTTGTTCTTGAGGAGGCTGAGGAATGTCCATAAAAGGAGGCTAGGATATCCACACCATGAAGTACCCCTGATGAATTTTTGACAAAACCCAAGAATCTTGAGTGATCTGAAGCCAAATAGGAAGAGATAGAGAAAGGCGAAAAGAAACAGGAATTTGTCTGGGAAGAGATGGATAGTCATACAGCACCTGGTTTGTCAGGAAAGAAAGGCTTCTGAAGCTCTGAAGTCTGAGTGGCCTTAGCAGGAGGAACCTGTTTGCCTTCAGGCTTTGGTACACTGGCCGGACGTCGGGCTTCCACGGCAGGGAATGCCATCTGTTAAGAATACAGCAGCAGTGAATGTAAGCGCATCATCAGGTCTGTGTTATGTTACATCATTCGTTTGATTCTGCTCCAAAATAATGGGGAGGGTGTTCAGTATGTTTAGGATAATGCAGTTTGCTCAGTGATAATAAAGTGCTGAATGGTAAGAAGACAGAAGGACTGTCTGCAATCCAAATTAAGAATGAGACTAAGAAAAAGGTGCTGCATGACGCTAGCTATTTAGGGAGATTTACAAACAGAGATTCCACAATTTACTTAAGGCTGTAATTGACTAATCTGTACTTGTTTTATGTTCAAAAACTTCAGTTTGCTACCATGTTTTCTGCATCTTCTGACATCACCCTCCAAAACTCAGAAACACACACACACACACACACACACACACACACACACACACACACACACACACACTCTGAAGTCTATAAATAATTTCCATGCAACCTCTGTTACAAGTTTTGTATTTTCAATAACAAAATATTGAAAGGTTGTTGACATATAACTCTGCTATGAATTAATACATCACATATGGATTGGCAGTTCTAAGCTGTATTCATCTTGGTTAATCATAGGATCATAGGAGGTTACTAGACTAACATCCCCAGGACCCTTACATGCCTCGCCAAGTTCAACCTGTGTTCCCAAGGCTGTCTGGCTCAAGCAGACACTAAAATCAGCACGTATTGCCCCTGTCCAAGAGATGCACAGGTGGAACCCCCAGGGTTAATTTCCAGTTACCCATCCAATCATCCAAATCATGCTTGAATAGGACCAACTAGGGGCTTTGTTTAACATGAATAGGAAGCTTGTTCCAATGGTGGGGCAACTTTTGTGAGACAAATCTGTCACTCCAGCAAGTTCTGTTGATGTCACATGCCAGGTTAAGGTCCTTTGAGTGAATGACCCATCTGCCATTTGACTTATGAATGTGCAGCATTTCCATTAAACCTGGGTCAGAGATTGCTCTATATGTAAGGCACAGGACATCTCTGAGCAGTCTGTATGACACAGAGTGAAGTAGCAATGATTTCAGTCTATCTGCATAAGACATATATTAAAGACATTACATTTTATTTGTAAGGAACCTTTGTGGTCTCTCCAGTTGTTGTAGGTGTTTGCAAAGGAACATACCAAAGGGTATGTACTGGCATGATGAGGGAAGAGTGGAGGGGCTTATAACCTCTTTTTTTCAGGAGGCAATGCTCTTACTTATGAGATGAGCAATATAAAGTGCCCTTCTTACCACTGTACTTTCATAAAAAGTTTCACCCAAATACTGACCGATAACTGGCACTTTTAGCACTAAACTAAAATGCAGAAAACAACATATACCACTTATATTTAAACATATTTATATAGTTATTTTATTTATTTGTTTATGTATTTCTATTTTTTAACTGTGATTGTCTAACTGAGCTAGTAACCCATTTTCAGTAAAGTTCTGGAGAGTAATGCTGCACAGTAATGAACATTTAAAGATATGCATATATTCATATAACGTAGTAACACCTATGTAGTGTGGAATGTCATACCTCTACCAGTCTACACTGAGCTTGCATTCCTGAGGATTTTCTGAAAAATAAACTTAAAAAGTATAAGATAGATAAATGCAAATATTTTGTGAACGGTAAAAACTATTAAAAACTGCACAAATAGCAATGTTATCAGTCAGAAGTATTTTTACAGTGGTAGTAGTCTATGCATTTATAGTCTTTACATAAATACAAAAAAGCATAGTAAATTTGTAAAAAAAAAAGACTTCACAATCAGAAAAAAGAGGGCATTCCCCTTGTGTGACATGACAATGATGTCACAAAATGGGCTGAAACTGGGTGGGGCATGGGTGTGTTATGAGTGGTGTGAGGGGTGTGGCCTGAGTCTGGTTTTAGCCACAATGAAAGGTGGCAACCCTAGGACCAGGCTAGGATGGAATATTGGTTGGCTAACAAAGAAGTTAAGAAAGGAGTTGCACTAGCCAAAAAAACAAGGCATCAGAGGCACTCTACCAGTTTCTGGAAAGTAAGTTATTAGATGGCACAAATAAACTCTATTAGATTGCAAGGCAAAGTCAGAAAGATAAAGAGGTTACTCAAATACCCTTCTTAAGGGATGCCAGAAACAACCTGCTCACCAGTCCACAGGACATCAAAGGTAGATGGAAGGAGTACTTCCAACAGCTTCTGAATGAAGAAACCCACAGAAGCTGTACTACCCCATGCACAGCCTACAGTGAGAGAAGAGGAGGAGCCCACCATAGAAAAAGTAAGAACAGCACTAAGGAAAAGGAAACCAGGGAAAGCAGCAGGCTGAGATGAGGTCAAGGAAGATATGATCTCAATGTTGGGTGCGGTAGGAGAGAAATGGCTATTGAGAGTACTCATAGCAGTGCAGAGAAAGGCATATCCCAGATGACTGGAGAATCAGCATACTAGTTCCAATGATCAAGAAAAAAGAGGATATTCACAACTGTGGGCAGTACAGCAGTATCAAACTCCTGTCACAGTGCATGAAAGATGACTGATAAATGAATATGCAGAGTAGTAGAAAGTAAGATAGGAGTTGAGCAGTTTGGATTCAGATCAGGATACAGCACAACTGATCTGATGTTTGCAGTGAGGCAGGTAGTTGAAAAGAAGCTAAAGATGAGGAAAGAGTCCAACTGGGTATTTCTAGATTTGGAGAAACTATATGACAAGGTCCCCAGAAAGCTGATTTGGACAGTCTTTCAGTAGTTCAAAGTCCCAGAGACATTTGTAGAATTAGTGCAAGCTATGTACAAAGACTTAGTGAATCAAGTATGAACAGTGTTCGGCATCACATAGGGGTTCCCAGTGGGAGTGGGTGTGCACCAGGGTTCAGCTCTGAGTCCATTGCTATTCATACTGGTGATGGACTACATTGGCAAACAGGTTAGAGGGAGCAGATCAGCAACATTGCTGTATGCAGGTGATGTGACATTGTAGGCAGACTCTGAGCAAGAACTTCAGCAATGGTTAAGGTAATGGAATGTAGAACTGAAGGCACATGGGAAGAAACTGAGTACCGACAAGAGATTTGTAATGCAGCAAATGGAGAACTAAGACAGAAGGGAAAGTACTGGAACAAGTTACCAGCTTCATGTATCTGAGAAAGGTGGTTGAGGAGAAGGGAAGTCTTAATGAGCAGGTAAAAGCTAGAATCAGAGGGGCTGCAGCCAGCTAGCACAGAGTATCAGGGGTAGTATATGACAGAAAAATGCAAAAGAACCTGAAAAGTAAGGTACACAAAACAATGGTATGGCCAGTACTACTGTATGGTACAGAAACCTGGGCAGTAAAAGCAGAGCAATTAAGGATGCTAGAAGTGATGGAATTGAAGTGCCTGAGTTGTCTGGTAGGATGCATACTATGGGACAGAAAAAGAAATGATGACATAAAAGCAGAAGCCAAAGTAGCTCGAATTGCAGAAAAGGTCAAAGAGAACAGATTACAGTGTTTTCAAGCACATGTGCAGAAAAGTAGCCGACAATCTGGTGAAAATTATTTGGAACAGACAAGAAGAAAGCAAGAGGAAAGAGTGGCATCCAGCAAAGAGGTGGGATGGATTGTGTGAAAGAAGACCTGTGACAGTTTGGCATGATTGTTGAAGAAGGTAGGAGAGTTCATAGATTCAAAGGTTCATAGGTAGGTACTAGGCTATTGGCCCTAGGGCCTATATAAGCCTAGCCAAAAATGTACCCTGGCTTTTGCCACCCAAGAAAATTATTTCCTGTGCCCCTGTCAAGCAGAACCACAGAAGTGATCCCCAGGGTGAATTTCCTATTACCCATCCAATCATCAAGATTTTTATTGAAGAGTGCTAATGAGGAGCTTTGTTTGACATAGATAGGTAGTCTGTTCCAGAGTATGGGAAGTCTCTCGGACAGGAATCTATCCCTCCAGCATGTTCTGTTTATTGTGGTGACAAGGTTTAGGTCCCTAGAGCGTGTAGCTCGGAGGGATTGGGATTTCTTTAAATGGAGCATGTCTAACAGCCCTGGGTTTGACATAGCTTTGTATGTTAGGCAGATCTGAGTAGGCGATATGTGACGGAGTAAAGTTGGAATTTTTTGAGACGGTCTGCGTAAGGCATCTGTTTGAGGCCAGTAATCCTCTTTGTGAGGTATTTTGGGGCCTTCCAGTTGTTGTGCCTTTCCAGTTGTTGTAGATGTCTTGTGAGGTACATACCAAAAGGGGCATTGTACTCTATAATGAGTCTAATGAGTGATGAGTAGAGGGGAACAATGACCTCTTTTTTTCTGGATGAGAAACCTTTTGTGATGAGGTGTGCCATGTAGAAGGATTTCCTGACCACCGTGGCGATGTGAGTATCAAAGGAGAGACTACTGTCCACCTGTGTCCCAAGGTCTCTTATCACACTTTCAGTGTTAAGTAGACTACCGCCTATGTGGCAGTTCATGGGTACAGAATTTTTACCAAAGGGGATGACAATGCACTTTTTGGCATTGAGCTTGAGACCATGTCTTTGACACCTGGCATCTGTCTCAGTGAGGCCCTTTTGTAGGATGTCCACATCATTAGGAGTTTCAATTATGGCTCCTAGTTTGCAGTCATCTGTGAATTTAGTTAGCCAAAGACTTTCTGTGTTAGCCTGTACTTCAGAGAAGTAGATACCAAACAGGAGAGGACCCAGGACTGAACCCTGTGGTTCTCCACTTGTCACTGGTCTGAAGTCTGATTTGGAGTCTGCTACTTTCACGGTGTAGGTTCTTTCAGTAAGCCAGTTGGCAACCCATCTTGTGACATAGGGATTTATACCTAGTTTAGTGAGTTTATCTGTAATTCCAGAGTGGGGGATGGTGTTGAACACCTTGCCAAGATCTAGATAGGCTGTGTGAACTACCTTACCCTCATCTATGGCTTTGGTGACTACTTCAAAGAAGTCTATCAGGTTTAGAAGACATGATCTGCCTTTTACAAACCCAAACTGTGTGGGGTCCAGAGTTTGGACATCTCCATTGTCTTTGTTTATGAGTTCCATGATGATATGGCCTTGCAGATGAGGCTCATCAGGCTAATGGGGCAGAAGTTCCCAGGGTCTGTTGTGCCCCCCCCCCCTTTGTGGAGTGGGATGTGTCACGGTGCGCCATTCAATGGGCAAAAAGCCTGAGGTGAGGCTATGATTGAACATGGTACTTAGGTGGGGTGCCAGTTCATTCTGTAGTTCATGTAGAAGGCAGCCTGGGATGTTGTCAGGTCCCATGGATGCTGTGTTCTTGGCTTTGGAGAGTGAACTTTTTACCTGTGCAGCCGTGATTACAGGAACTTTGCATTCTTCCGGTATAAAGATGGGCCCTTTAGGGGGTGAGAGAGGGGTAAAGTTAGCACTGAATCTATCTGCCAGGATGTTGGCAATATCAGTTGGTTCTGTATATTTAGTGTCATTGTGCTGTAATTCAGAGCAGATCTGAGTGTTGTCATTGTGATTTTTGACATAGCTATAGGATGCTTTGTGGTTGTCTTTAGAATCAGTGGCAATTTTGTTTTCATAACTAGCTTTGGAGGATTTTATGATGGATCTCAGCTTCTTACTGAGGCTGACCAGGGAGTTCCTCCAATCGTGGGATTTTACTCTTTTTTGCAACAGTTTCTTTCTTCTGTTGCAGAGTTTGTTTATGGCAGAAGACCACCAGATTGGCTTCCTTTTTTTGGAGGATAGCATCTTGGTTCTGTTAGGGATAGCACAATCCATGCACTCGTGTAAGTGCTTATAAAGTGCATTTGTGTAGAATTCAGCAGTCGTACCTGTATTGTCCATCTGCATGGGTGTCGTGAAGTTTGCCACTTCTGTCTTAAGAAGCGTGAAGTTGGCTTTGGAGAAATGTTTTACAGTTGTTTTCCTAATGGGGGGTGGGAGCGGGATGCGGATGTCTGGGGTGATTAGCTTGTGGTTGGATCTGACCAACAAGGAGCTGACCTCTGGTGTGGAACACCGGTCACCCATGTTGGTGATGACCAGGTCTAGGATACTGCTGCCCCTGGTGGGGGTGTGGATAAGTTGATCCAAAGTGTTGGAATTGATGATTTCCAGAACACGTTGAGCAAAAGAGTTGGTACATGAGTAGTTTTCCCAGTTAATGGTAGGGTAGTTGAAATCACCCATTATTAGAGTGTTGGGTTGTACCTTAATATTTTCCAGTGTATCAAGAAAAGAGGAGTGGGAATCCTGGGGCATGGTGGGGGGTCTGTAGCAAGCTACAATCTGGATTGCAGTTTTGCCCAGAGTTAGTTGAACTTGGATAATCTCGGATGCATTATGCTGAGCAACTAGCTTGGAGGTGTGGATATCCTTAATGAATATGGACACGCCTCCACCTTTAGTGTTTCGGTCTGGGTTTGGTGGCTGAAAGGTGTGGTATGAATTATAGCCTGGTAATGCAGGGGTGCTCTCTGGAGCTTTGAACCAGGTCTCTGTCACTGCACAGATGTCAATGTTCTCCATTTTAAGGAGTGCCTCGAGTGAGTGCATTTTGAGGTTTAGACTTCTAGCATTGAGTAGCATTACCCTCAGATTTTGCTTCCTTGTACCTGTTATGGTGGTGAATTTGTCATTTGAACCTTGCCTAAAAAAGGCACTATAGGGGTGGCAAGAGCCTTTGCCAGAATCCGGAATCCCAAGGGCGACAGGTGCAGGCCATCTCTGGCAAAGCAGCATGGTCTGTCGATCATGTCATCCCAGGCAGACAGATACTGGATTCCCTTAGAATGACACCAGAAGCTTAGCCAATTGTTAAAGTCAATCATTTTGTCCTTGTACTGTGGTGTCATTCTGGGTGATGGCAGGATGCTACTCAGGGCTAGGGTCATACTGGCCTGGGCTACAAGATCAGAGAGCTCCTCCATGTCTCTTTTCATGTAGTCCAGGGAGGTACATCTCAGGTCATTCACACCAACATGGACAATGACAGAGTCATATTTGTACTTGTTGTGGAGTGACCTGAGTGCATGTGTTATGTGGCGGATCCTGGCACCTGACAGGCAGCTGACAGTAACTTTTTCCTTGTTTAGCCTGGTGAGTGGAACATCAGTGTGCCTAACTATAGAGTCACCTATGACTAGAGTGTTGAGTACGTTATGCCTTATGGGCTGTAGTTGAGTGGCACACTGAGTATGTGGGCTATGTGTCATTTGGGTTGTGTTGGGGGGTGGAGGTTGCTTGCATTTCTGCTTTGGAGGTCTCTGTTGTTTGGGCAGATTTGTACTGAGAGCCTCCGTGAATGTAGGTGTGTGTTTTGTGGTTCTGTGTGTGTGTTTTGGTGGTGTAGGTTTTGAGGGACTATGTGATGTGTGTGGTGCGGTGCAAGTGTTTACCTTCTCCTCTTGACTGTCTAGGTCAGTCTTTGGTGAAGAGAACTTTGCTTCCCGTTTGGCTATATAAGTACATCTCTCACAGGTTATAGTGTTGGGTGGTAGGAGGAGAGGGTTGTCTGTGTACAAGAGGCAATTGCTGCATTGTCCCAGGATGCCCAGATTCATCAGGTAGACAGGAGAAAACACCGGGAGCTGACCTTTAGACATGCCTGAATAGGTGCTTATTTATTAAGTACTAATACTGTTTTCCTCTGGACAAGTGAGGAAAGTTGAGTGCTGTAGTAATTTGTAACTTATTTAGTTCTTACAATGAGTTCTGAACAAGTGCTGAGATCAAAGAAACAGATGAGTGCTAAAACTAAAAAGCTGGCTAGTTGCAAGGGAAATTTTGAAGAACAGACTTTATGGTGCCAGGAATAGTTTAACCCCAGTTAAGTGGGGGGGGGAGGCTTAGGAGCTCACAAACAGTCCTGGACACAGCAAATCCATATCTGACCTGCCACAGGAAAGGGGGGAAGCAAGCTTAGAATTTTTTTTCCAGTAAAGTGGAAATGGAGAAAGCTGGAACAGGAGTTAATTCAACGTTAAGAATCTGAGTGGGTTGGTCTTCACAAATGTTCTCTGGTAGATTGAGTGAACTAATGACACTAGACTGGGAGGAGTGTCACAGATCAAATATACAGTATGGGCAGGCAACTGCAAAGCCACCAAGTATACGAATACACAACACGAGGGTGGGTGTGAAAAATTACACAGTTCCTAGCTGTAGCCACTAAATGAAAGCAGTAAGAATGGAGGAGTTGGAAGATCAGATTACTACTCAGCCCCTGCTATTACCCAATCACTCGTACTACAGAAGGTCAGGAGGCCTTGTTACTCTCAATAATAATGAAGACAATCAGCAGAAAATGGCTGCCAGAAACACAGGAAACTCAAACAAAACTTCCAGCCTAGACAACAGACCTCTATCAGGATTATACCACCTGAGCAGAACACAGAAAACTCACTTTATAAGCATAGAAAGAACACCCACAAAGAGAAAATACAAGCTTCAGCATGAAAAAGCAGTTTACAATTTAGTAATTTAAATAAAAAATGCAATTATAGTAATGCACACTATTACAGTTCCTAGCTGTAGGCACTAAATGAATGTTTTAAACAGATCAAGGAGCAGACTTGAGAATGCTTTTAACTGTAACAGACAAAAATGCACAGAAAAGTTTGAATAGAGCACTCACAAACAGAAAATACAATTCTCAGTGTAAAAAAGCAGTTTACAGTTAAGTAATGTTAAAACAGTATAAAACAGTACATAAATGCAGTGAAACAATAAAAAAAGCTTTATAACAGTGCAAAAATATAGTAGATCAACTGTATAGCTCAATTATAAGCGTTTCAGAAGTGCAGTTCATTGAAATAAGCGTAAGAAATAACTTAGCCTTCTCTTGGAATCTTAAGGAATTTCCACTTATGCAATGCAATCCAGAGCCTGACAATACAAGTGGCACTAAACAGAAAGAGGCATGACACCCCAACCCCATGTAGAAAATGGGAAAAACACCTCTTAAATTAACCAAAATCCCCCCCACACACACACACACACACACACACACACACACACACACACACACGCACACACATACATGAACTCTAGAGTGGTTAGCACAGAAAGGTGGACAAAAGCAAAAACACTACAAACATACTGGTTGTCTAAAGATGTTAAATAGGAGTTTCAGGCTTCATGCTGAAATTGCAATCTTTTTTACCACTGCAGAAAATTATGAAAATGTATATACCAATGCTCGAGTCTTGTCTCCTTTGAGCAAGGGGTAAGTATAGACCTGCAAAAGCTGATTTTTCACAACTTTTGGCATTTGCAAAAAGAATGTTTAAATGTACCTATGAGTATTGTAAAGTGAACTTTATTGTCATTCAGACAGCAACAACAGTGCAACTGGATGAAATTGCTTTACTTCAAACTCAATGTACATACAACACATACTGATACTAATACAACAATAACATATATACTAAAGCTAATCCAACAATAACAACAGTAAGACATTCATGCAGTGCAGTAACAAGTACAATGACATGCACCAAGACTATTCCATTTACGTCTTTGACATTACCCAAAATCATCATCATCATCATCATCATCCCCTTTTTCCCATTTACATGGGGCGAACTCTCTCTATTCAGTGCCACTCTCCTGCCTTCTTCAACACTCATACCTGACTGTCGCAGATCTTCTTTCACACAATCCATCCACCTGTTTGCTGGATGCCCTCGCTTCCTCTTACCTTCTTCCTGTCTGTCCCAAATATCCCTCACCAGATTGTCTTCTGCTTTTCTACACATGTGCTCATACCATCGGAATCTGTTTTCTTTGATCTTTTCTGCAATCTGAGCTACTTTGGCTTCTGCTCTTATGTCCTCATTTCTTCGCCTGTCCTGCATCCTACCACCTTTCTCAGGCACTTCATTTCCATCACCTCTAGCTTCTTCAACGGTTCTGCCTTTACTGCCCAGGTTTCTGTACCATACAGTAGTACTGGTCCCACCACTGTCTTGTACACCTTACTTTTCAGCTTCTTTGGCATTCTTCTGTCATATACTACACCTGATACTCTATGCCAGTTGGCTGCAGCCCCTCTGATTCTAGCTTTGATCTCTTCATTCAGACTACCCTTCTCCTCATCCACCCCTCCCAGATACTTGAAGCTGTTTACCTGTTCCACTATCTTCCCATCTATCTCTATTCTCAGCTTCTTCTGATTTCCCCAATCTGCTGCCATTACCACTGTCTTATCTGTGCTTAGTTTCATCCCATGTGCCTTCAGATTTGCATTCCATTCTCCTATCCTTTGCTGAAGTTCTAGATCAGAGTCTGCCTGTACTGCCACATCGGCTGCATACAGCAGCTTCGTTGCTCTGACCCCTCCAACCTGTTTGCTGATGTAGTCCATTACCAGTATGAACAGCAGTGGGCTCAGAGCTGAACCCTGGTGTACACCCACTCCCACTGGGAATCCCTCAGTGAGGCCAAACACTGTTCGTACTTGAGTCACTGGGTCCTTGTACATAGCCTGCACTAATTCTACCAATGTTTCTGGAACTTCAAACCACCGCAATACTGCCCAGATCAGCTTTCTTGGGACCTTGTCATATGCTTTCTCCAAGTCTAGGAAAGCCCAGTTTGACTCTCTCCTCTTCTCTAGTTTCTTCTCAAGTATCTGTCTCAATGCAAACATCGGGTCAGTTGTGCTGCATCCTGATCTAAATCCGAACTGTTCATTTCCCATCTTACATTCTACTATTCTGCGTATCCGTTTATCAATCACCTTCTCCAGAACTTTCATGCAATGTGGTAGGAGTTTGATGTCTCTGTACTGTCCACAGTTGTGGATGTCCCCTTTGTTCTTGTACACTGGCACGAGTATGCTTATTCTCCAGTCATCTGGGATACGCCTTTCTCTCCACACTGCAATTAGTACCCTCAGGAGCCATTTCTCCCCTAGCTCACCCGGCATCTTTATCATATCTGCTGTGACCTCATCTGAGCCTGCTGCTTTCCCTGACTTCATTTTCCTTAGTGCTGCTCTTACTTCTTCTAAGCTGAGCTCCTCTTCTACTCTCATCGTAGGCTGTTTCTGGGGCAGTACCGCTTCTGTGGGGTTTTCTTCATTCAGAAGCTGCTGGAAATACTCCTTCCATCTGCCTTTGATGTCCTGTGGGCTGGTAAGCAGGTTGTTGCTGGAATCCCTTATGAAGGGTGTCTGACTATCTTCTTTATCTTTCTGTCTTTGCCTTGCAACCTGGTATAGTTTATTTGTGCCCCTTACTGAGTCACTTTCCAGAAGCTGATAGAGTGCCTCTGATGCCCTATTCTTTGCTATTGCAACTTCTTTCTTAGTTTCTTTGTTAGCCAACCAGTAGTCCTTCCTAGCTTGCTCAGTCTTTTCAATCTCCCACTTCTTCCTGCACTCCTTCTTTCTTTTGATTACTTCCTGCACTTCTGCATTCCACCACCAGCTTTCCTTATGTACCTTATTTCCAAACCTGGCTCGGCCACATATCTTTTCTGTAGTCCTAACACATGCTGTATTTAGGCGCTGCCACTCTTCTTCAACTCCACCTATTTCCTCCTCTTCTTGGGGTGCTAGAGCCCTGAGTACTTCCTTGAACTGCTGTGCTTTCTCTCCAGTCAACTTCCAGGTCTTCAGCCTGGTCTCTGTTGACCTTAGAGCCTTCTCTGACCACTGCTTGCAGCTGATTGTGGCAACTACTGGTTTATGCTGTGAACCAACTGTTTCACCGGGGATGACTTTGCAATCATGGATTCTACCCCAGTACCTTTTCCTTACTAGGAGGAAATCTACCTGAGTTGCATGTTGGCTACTCTTGTATGTGATCTTGTGACTGTCTCTCTTTCTGAACCATGTGTTGGCTACTATCAAGCCATTTGCCAGACAGAAGTCTAGAATGGCTTCTCCTTCTTTATTCCTATTGCTCCATCCAGGTGGACCCAGGCAGTCCTCATATCCTGTTTGTTCTGTCCCGATATATGCATTTAAGTCACCCATTATCAACACCAGTTCATGTTGTCCTGCTTTATCTAGTAGGTCCTGCAACTGCTGTCTGAATGCACTATTTTCCTCACTATCACAACCCTGCTGTGGGGCATAGGCTGAGATTATGAATACTGTCCTCTCATTACACTGGAGTCTGATTGCCATGAGTCTGTCATTAATTCTGATGATATCCCTCACTGACTTCTGAAGCCTCTGTCTCACCAGAATTCCTACACCATTTCTAGCCTGTCCACCACCTGAGTAGTAGAGTCTGAATCCCAAGCCAAGTGGCTTTGTTGCACTGCCCTTCCATCTCATCTCTTGGATACATAGGATGTCCAGCCTCCTCCGTATCATCATGTCATCCACTTCTAAGCTGCGTCCTGTCAGTGAACCTACATTAAGCGTAGCAATTCTCAGTTCATATTTGGCAGGTTGGTTGGTTTTATGTCCAGCTTTCACTCAACAGAGCTATCCCAGGTAACCCAGGCTGGGCAACTAGACACCGGCCAGCCAGTAGCCTATTGACCCAGGACCTATTACCCAAAATATTGCACAGATAATATATTGCACAGATCAATATCAGACAGATTTCAAATTTCTGAGAAATGACCCTAACTTTTCTGTCCATAGACCTGCTTAGCCTCTCTTATTCCTCTACTAAGTTTCACTCTGGCTTACATAAAGGCATCTTTGGCATTGCGTGCCTTCAAAAGCCCGTACACTCCACTTGTGAGCCAGGGTTTCTGATTCGCTCATGTGATGATGCTCTTGTTGACTGTCACATCATCCACACACTTTGATATATAGGTCATCATGGACTCTGTGTACTCATCCAGGTTAATGTTCTAGTCTGTAGTAGCCACCTCCTTGAATATATTCCAGTCAGTGCTTTTGAAGCAGCCCTGGAGTGCTGAGACTGCTACCTCTGGCCATACCCTTATTTGTTTCCTGGATGGCTTTCCTCTGATCAACAATGGCCTATATGCTGGTAGTAGCATAATGGAGAGATGATCTGAGTTACCCAGATGTGGATGAGGTACTAACATATATGCTAGCTTGACATTGGTGTAGACCTTATCCAGAATATTTTGTCCCCTCGTTGCAGAGACCACATGTTGGAACTAATGAGACTGATGCTGTACAGAAATGGTCATTTGACTGCTTTAAAGTAGCCAGCAGTTGATAAGGGTACTTCTTGTCATTCAGCACCTTCAGAAATCAGGTGACTGGAGATTTGGTCAACTTATTTAACAAAATCCAAAACAAATGTAAAGAGATAACACAGGATCTAATGTTATTTTTTGTCCATTCCTCAACTGATGGGGTCTTGGATCCAACTTTGGCCACTTCTAAAGACTTGGATCCATAGCCTCATAGATGGAGTTCCTCCCTTTACCCATAATCTTCCTCACTAATGGAATCACCCCAGTCTTGTTTGCTGCTCCAGTGAATGGATTTGGTCTCTGTAGTGTGGGTTTTGCAGTGTTTTGGATAAGTCAATTTTATCTTTTATAACATATATCTTTGTAGTTTCCCACAAGTACCAACAACTTAAATGAAACCAAATAAAAACTTCTGGTATGGTGACAATAACGATAGATGCCTCGACTCGGACACACAAGGTTTTATTCACAAATAATCAAAAGATAAAAGTACGTTAAGCTTTCATCTGTATCCAGACTTCATCAGAACGTACATCTAGATGTTACAACTTGTTTATATAGCTCATCTGACCCATTTTGGCGCCAAAACTGATTGCGATGCTAATTAAAAGTCCAACTTTGGCCACTTCTAAAGACTTGGATTCATAGCTTCATAGATGGAGTTCCTCCCTTTACCCATAATCTTCCTCACTAATGGAATCACCCCAGTCTTGTTTGCTGCTCCAGTGAATGGATTTGGTCTCTGTAGTGTGGGTTTTGCAGTGTTTTTGGATAAGTCAATTTTATCTTTTATAACATATATCTTTGTAGTTGTAAAGTTTTCTGGTTCTTACTCACCTCTCTAACCTTCTGCAAAGTAATCATTGCTTCTTTCTAGCTTCAACAAATATGGTTCCCCTTTCTGTGGCTTCATCTTGTATATTCTCCTTGGGTGTTGGATCTGACCCAGGATCCTCTCTGTCACCCATCAGAATAACTCACCCAGACATTCTGAACCTCAAACTGACCACATGGTTTCTCCACTTCCAATCAAGACAGACAGTTAGACAGTCAAGGTTTCCTTCTCCAGTCAGACACATGCTCATATCTTCTCAGAAGGACTCTGTGAGAAAGGAATATAAGAATAAATGGAAAAGATTCTCTTATTGGGCTGTCCAGAGACAACTAAATCATTTTACAGCACACATTTCAGTTATTCTAGACTATCTTGCTTCCATATTTAACAGCAGTGCTAGTTACTCAACAGTAAAGAATCATCTTGTGGCTATCTCCACTTTCCATGTACACATAACCAATCTTTTTTTACCTCATCTAAATTGTGTAAAGCCTTTCTTAAATGTACTTTCTTACTCCAATCCCCCATCAAGGACCATACAACTCCCTGGGATCTAAATAGTCTTCTACAAGCCTTGACTCAACCCCCACTTGAATCAGCTGCCAAGGCAGGCATGAAATTTTGTCTTGAAAAACTATTTTTTTGGTTTCAATTACATCAGCCAGATGAGTATCAGAAATCCAGGCCTTTTTGACTAGGCCACCATATCTAAATTTTCACAAGGACAGGGTTTTTCTCCACACTAATCTTCAGAAACAGGTATGAATCAATCAGTCAATCAATCAATCAATCAATCAATCAATCAATCAACCTTCCTGTTTTCTTTCCAAATTTTTCCAGTAAAGGAGAGTGCTCATTCTACCTGATCTGTGGCCACATCCTCGGCTTTCTGGTTTAAAGTTTCTATAGATGACATTTGTGGAGCTGCCATTTGGTCACACTAACATAACCTCATTGCCCACTACAAATTTGATATCTTATATAGGAATAGAGCAGTGTTTGGCTTTGCTGTACTACAGAATATCTTTACTTGAGGACTGCCCTGGGTTTCACTAACTAGGGACTTTGCCCCATCAGTTGAGGAACAGATGAAAAAGACAACATCAGATATAAAAGCTATGTACTCTCCATAACTATGCATCTGTGTAGATTGCCTGTTTTCATCCTTTCTCAAAGTCTCAGCCTCCATTCCCCTTCCTATTTCACAATTTTTTTATACACAAATTCCTAGAGTGACCTGAGGAATAATGCTTTGCTTGACTTATTTATGATCTCTGGTCCCTTTCTCTTTGTTTCTCCTGCTTTATGTAGTTACTCCCTTGGATATTATTTTATCTTTCTATATTGTTTCCATATCACAGCTGTTTTTCTGCAAACTGTAGACTAAAAGGAGTGTAAACTCAAGCTGAAGTAATTATATTAGTGGGGAGGAAGAGATCTGGTAAGGGAAGGAGCTCCAGCTATGGATCCAAGTCCAATTTAGAAATTACCAAAGTCAGATCCAAGGTCAGATCCAAGACTCCATCAGTTGAGGAAAGATGAAAACAGACAACACAGATGCATAGTTATGTTGAGTACATAACTTTTATTTAAAAAGCACAGTCACTGTCTGTCTTTCTTTAGTGTATCTGAAATCACATCATCAGTATAACCATGTCAGGTTTTGAGGGTAACCCAGTGAATCGTTACATCTGTAAAATCCAGTTTATTTAGATATGAAAGAATGGTACAGTACATGCGAGTACAGAAGACATACTAACAACAACACATCTTACACTTTTTAGCTCCATTAGTCTTAACAGATGTGATGGCAGTTTTAACTGAATGTAATTGGATAGTCTAATATCTCAATGGAATATCCATGTTATAAGAAACTGATAAGAACAGAAATGTTTAGAAGGAGGCAAAGATGTCAGAAAAAAATAGCTATCTAGTAAAAAATGAAAAACATGCAGTACTTCCAGATAATATGTAAAATAAGCCTAATATAGTATGCCAATCACTTTATACAACCAAAGATCAGTAGCCAGAGCAGGGAAAGGGTCTGACATTGAATGCTATGTATAGCAGAACATAGGACTTTGTAGCATACCTCTCAACCTCTAAGCAGAAGAATGCTGGACAAAGCCAAAACTAATGGGGAGCAACAGCTCAAAATCAAGGACGGATTTTAAAGATTGATCCGATGCTGTCATTTTCATTAGTTTCTCAGCTGATGGGTCTTGAATCCGACCTAGTATCCAACTCGTCTGCTTTCACTAGTTTCATGGATCCAACTCTTGAGCTCTTCCCTTTCCCATAATGTCCCACCAACCTAATATATCTCAGATCTGCTTTGCCGCCATACTGCGCAGATGTGGATCTCCTACTCTCAAGCTTTTAGCTGAATTTTTAGTATCTTAAGGGTGTAAGTTTACTCCTTTTAAATTAAATATATTTTTCTTTCTCTCTCTCTCCTTTACTTCTAAATAGTTTTTGAGTTCTATCCATCAGGCACTTCTTTTCTACCCTCTACCGGGTATTTCTAGGTACCATTGTCAGTACATTTCTGTTCTGTAGTATTATAAAAAATCATTTGCTACAGCTGAGTTTAAACCTCCTTTCTTCTTTTCTTTATACGTTTAGCATGGCAGATAAACAGACTGGTTTGAAAAATGCACTTCCGGTGGGCATAAGATCCCCAATTTTGATGCCCACAAGGAATGTATCTACTGTTTGGGTCAGATTGCTCCACTTGTGCTGGTTTCAATTCCAGTGCTCTTAGTGACTGGAAAAATAAGTTAGTGCTGAAAGGTGGTTCATTCCCCCCTCCAAGAGGTCTGAAAAGGGGAAACCTGAATTGATCCCAAAAGATAAAGACCCTAAGAAGAGATCCTCGGACTGTTCTACTGCATCAGCTCCATCCTCTGTGCATCCTGTGAACTCTCATAAAACTCAGATCCAACACCTTTGGATCATACTTCATTGAAGGCTAGGTTGCCTCATATCTGATTGCCAAGATTTTTGCCAGAGCCAATCTCTCCTCAGTTCCACTCACCTATTCTTCAGGAAACTCTGACGAGACATTCCAGGCCACCATCTACCAGCTCCTCCCTTAAGTCCTTCAGGAGCTTGTCTGAAGCAAAGGTGGATAGAATGATGAGGAAGTTCCTCAGAGCTCATATCCTGATGGGGGTAATGTCATCTCTGTGTCCCACTGGACCCATGAGCCTGCCCTCCACTGACCCATAATCATATCTCGTTCTCTGATCCATCCCATGGCTTCAGAGATCTTGGGTCCGAGATCCTTGTGGGTGTTCTTATTGGATCTGAAGACAGGTCATTCTTTGACTCCAACCATGTTCCTGAGTCATCTAGCTCCAATGGTTTTAGAGCAAGATGACTCTAGAAGCTGAAGTTTTAGCACCAGCTCCGGGAGGGTTAGGGTCAAATCCGACATTATTAGAGCCAACCTTGCCCCTAGCTGGTTCACTGCTGGACAGCTCGGGTCTGACTCCCTCCATGAGGTGGGGATCGTGGAGAGATCAGAGCTCATCAGCACAGATGACTTCATTTCCAGGGCTGCTGGCCTCTGTTTCTCCAAGATCCTCTGCATTTGAGGTAGTGAAGAGGACTTTCTCTCTGCCTAGAGAAAGGACATCCTTGAGACCCTCTTATCCTGTTTCTCTTCCACCATGAGGTTTAAGTTCTGAGCCTCTCACCTCTATCCCATTGGGACAGCCTTCCTGAACAAACCTCCAGTCAATCCCTAAGGACTCCCCTGTCACTTCCAATACCTCTCCAGACCACCCCACTAATGAGGTCCCTAGGAAGAGGACGTGTAAAAGGAGGCACTTGGATTCCCCTCAGGAATCTTTTACTAAGAACATAGATTTCTGTGAGTGGGAAGGGTCCCGCAGATTTCCACTGAGGTTGTTTGCTTTGTAGAAATACCGGAACTTTAAAGCAAAAAAGGTGGATGTTCTTCCAACCCCCCCCCCTTTCCCAGGAGGAGTTGGTGTTCTGGACACCTTCAGGTCTGGCCCATCTATGACTTAGGTGACCACATCCAGCTGATGAGCTAATATATCTTGTCTCACACCACTCATAGAAAGAATCAGATACTGCACAACCTATTCCTAAGTCAGCATATATATTCCTAAGTGAGCAGATACATTTTTAGCCCCCCCCCCCTCAGGACAAAGCACAGTGGTGCAAGGGGTTCCCAGTAGATGCCATGGTTGTAGCAGCAGCCACCAAGGAAGAGCTCACAGAGCAGAGCACACATGTCCAACCCCTTAACAGGGAGTCTAGAGCTTTGGAGAGATTTGGAAAGCCCATCTATGCCTCAGCAACCTTTGCCCTGTGGCTGTTCAATTATTTTGCACACTTTGTCAGGTTGTAAAGAGATTTGACAAAGGAGCTTTCCAAATCTCTTTCCAGGGCCATACCTGTGCAGGATGACACTAAGGTTTCTTCACAGCTGGACACCCTTCAGTCTTTATCTAATCTGTCCATGAGAAATAAAAGGCAGCTGTTGCAAGACAAAAGTGACGCTTGGTAGATGGTAAATCCTTTATAAGCAGAAAACTCCAAATCCAGAAAAAATACAGACAATGTTCATCCAAGATAAAGCAGTGCAAGCAAACGCAGCAGTACTAAGCGCTTTCGTCTGGTAGATGACTTCCTCAGAATACAAAATACTGCAATTAGCACCTGTTTAAATACATTGCTTACCCAATCACAAATAACTGACATAATTTCCCCCATTAACAAGGCTGCAAATACTTAATACAAGCCAAATATAAAACAATAATACATGTAAAAAGTTTAAAACATCCCTAAACAGTGTATATAACTAAATAAAAAACATAGATTTTAATTTCAATAGAGAAGATAAAGAAATTCTATCATTTAACCCAGGAGCATGATAGGCATCAAGCCTAATTTGCCATTTGAGTTCTACAAATTCCAAATACTCATTCAAGGGTCCCCCACGAGGTCCCAGATCTACCTGTTCCAATATAAAGAACAGGAAGGAATGGGTAGGTTCACTAACCAAATGTTTATATAATGCATTCTTTTCATTTTTATTTCTGATATCATATAAATGTTGATAAATCCTTAACCTTAGGGCATTTTTAGTTTTACCTACATAGAAACTTGCACAGAATCTACACAAGGCCAAATACACAACCCCTTTAGTGTAACAGTACATCCTTTTTGAGCTGGAAATATATCCAAAATTTTTTAGCTTGATTTTTTCTCTGTCCATAACATAAGGGCATTGGGCACACCTCCCACACTTAAAAGTACCACCATTGTGGGTGTCAAATTTTTGCTTTTCAAACAGTCCTTTAAGGGAAGTGTCTCTTTTGTAAACCACTTGCGGTTCAATACCAAATTTCCCTGATAATTCAGGGTCAACATCAAATATTTTCCAATATTTGGAAATAATGTTTTTAATGTCATGAAAATTGGATGTGAAAGTAAGAGTAAGCACCTGTCCAAAATGTAAAGGTTTACAGTCATTATGACTTTTGGTGGACACCTGCCCTAGTAGTGCAAGAAAATGACCATTCATTCTTTTAGTCTTAACTTCATTAAAAATATCTATGACAAAGGTTTCAGGGTACCCCCTCTTACAAAACATGTTTTTTAATATTTCAAATTCACTAAGAAAATCCGCAAAATCAGACACCATTCTGGCCAGTCTTACATATTGGCCTTTAACTAGGGCTTTTTTCTGGTGCAATGGGTGTGCGCTTGTATAATGCAATAGTGAATTTAAATAAGTAGGTTTCCTATATAGTTGTGAAACAAAACAATTATGTTCAAAGTCTTTCTTGATGGTAACATCCAAGTAATTAATCAGTTCTACATTGCTATTCATAGTAAACTTAAGAAAACTTGTAGTTCCATTAATATAGGTGAAGAACCTCTTCAGGTTGTCCTCACTATCTTTCCAGAACAGGACTATATCATCTAGGTATCGCCCATACAATACCCATGAAGTCCTAAATTCCGAGTTGGTAACAAACAGGTCCTCCCATTGTGCCAAGACAATGTTGGCAAACACTGGAGCACAGCACGCACCCATGGCAACACCCTGCTTTTGCTTAAAAAGATGCCCTTCAAAGGTCACAAAATTATTCTCTAATATTATTTCCATACATGTTCGTAAAGTCAGAATGGTGTTATGATTAAGTGTTGAATTGGTGCATAAATAGTCATAAAACCATTCAAGGCCAATTTGATGTGGAATAACTGAAAAGAGATCACAAACATGAATAGTGACTAATATGTTACTATCAAAAAACATGTCCTGTTTAACTTTAGTAAGAAAGTCCCATGAGTCCCTAATCACAAGACTACGTGAATCTAGAATGTTTTTCGTCATATTGTCAGTGAACTTCGCAATACTATAAGTTTTTGAGGCTTTTGCGTCCACAATTGGTCTTAATGGTGGGTTTTCTAAGGATTTGTGAGTTTTTGGTATGACAAAAATTGTGTGTATTTTTGGATGGCTTATAAGCATATAATTATAGTTTTCTAAGATAATTTGCCCATTTAATAATAGCTGTTCCAATTCCAGGTCAATATTACGATATGCTATATTAATCTCATTTCGTGAGACCTCAAGATAGACATCACTATACAAAAGTTCCATAATCTTGCTATTATAATCAACCACATTCATAATTACCATGCCCCCACCTTTATCAGGTTTCATTATTCTTATGTCACGATGCTCTAAAATTTCACTTAGTAGTTTTCTCTCATCACAGTCCAAGTTAGCGTGACCATGTTTTTTATACTTGTTCACTAATAAATTCCTGATATCAGCTTCACATAGATTCTCAAACAGCTGTACTAGGGGGTGTGATGGTGTTGCTTTTGTCTTGCAACAGCTGCCTTTTATTTTTCATTGTTTGTAAGACTCTACCTGTAATCTGTCCATGAGGTTGATTTCCAATGTGCAGAGGGTACCTCAAGGACAGTAGGTTTGGACATAGGCATCAGGAGGCATGCCTGGATTCCCTTCAGCATAAACAATGCCCCTTCACACTATCAAATCAACAACAATACCCTAAGAACCCATGAAGTCATACGGGACTTGGGTTCACAAGTTGACCGCAGCCTTACCTTCAACCACCATGTGTCTACTGTGGTAGGGAAGACTTTCTACATAGTGCACTTGATTAGTAAAGGTATTAACTCAAGAGAAAAGAGGTTATAACTCTTCTATACTCAGCACTAATCTAGCCCATAATTGAGTATAACACATCGTTAGGCATGTACCGTACAAAGCAGCTGCAGCAACTGGAGAGACCTCAGAGGTTTCTCACAAAGAAGATTAAGGGACCCCAGGAAGTGCCATACACAGACTGACTAAAGTCCCTGTCACTTTACTCTGCATCATATAGACTTCTTAGGGGAGACTTATGTCTGGCTTACAGAGCAATCTCAGAACCAAACCTAATGGATTTGTTGCATATCCATAAATCAAATGGGACTAGGGCCACCCATTCCAGGGAAATTAATATGGCCTGCAACTTGAATAGGATATGCTGAAGGGACAGATTTGTCTCCATGTGACTGCCACATCTTCGGATTAGGCTGCCTATTCATGTGAAACAGCACACCTTTATGACACTGTTCGAAAGGAACCTGAACAAGTGGATGGGCACCGTAATTTTTTACCGGAAAAGTGCCCACAACATTTCTGGACATAGGCAGTCATTATTAAATGCAGTCTTGGGTATTAACTAACATTTCTAATACTCCCCTATGATCCTACGATCCTATGTTGTGAAATTATTATTGGATGTTCTCAACAGATCTTCAGGATTCATGCTATCACATCAAAATGAACAGGTGCTCCAGAGGATATCTGCACTTCTGGCTGGGAGACAGTCATTATCAGTTTAGAGCACTGCCCTTTGGTCTCATCACAGCCCCCAGGCTGCTTACCAAATGCATGGCAGAGGTAGCAGCTCACCTAAGACTGCTAAGATTCTGGGTGTTTTTGAATCTAGATGACTGGCTCCTGACTGCTCCAACCAGACATCTACTTCTACAAGCAAGGGACTACTTGCTACAGCTGTATCACCATCTGAGAATCACAGTCAACTGCAGCAAATCACATCTCACTTCTACACAAAACCTGGAGTTCATAGGTGTTCATGTAGGCACAGTCAATCAGATAACATCTCTTTCCCCCAACAAGAGTAAAAACCCTCAGATCCTAGATAAGGGAAGTAATCTTGCATTCCTCTCCTCCAGCATGACTAGTCTTGCAAGCCTTAGGTCGATGGCAGCAGCAATAACTGTAATCCCATTGGCCAGATATCATATGTAGATTCTACAGTGGACCCTTTCAGTTCAGTGGTCTATTCTAGCCTTTATGCATGCCAGTCCTGACCTTTGGTGGATCCATTCAAACAAAAATTCTCTCTACAGTGACCACTGACACCTCCCTTCTAGGGTGGGATGGCATTTTTTTGGGAAGGAAAGCCCCAGGTACATGGTCCTCTCAAGAGGCCAATTCACATATCAATGTCCTGGAGATGAGAGCCATCATTCTAGATGCTCTTCTCTCATTGACAATTGCTATCCAATCAGACAATATGTCTCTGGCCTGGTACATCAACAAATGGGAGGAAACATGTCTTATCTTCTTTGTCCTAAGGCAATGAGAGTGTGGCAATGGGTGATCTCTTCTGGTCTCATTCTCACTGCAATGCATATACCGAGAAAATCCAGTGCGCTTGCAGACAAACTAAGCAGTCCATTCTGATACCTCATGAGTGGTCTCTCAATGTCAAAGTGGCAGAAAAATTTTCTATTGATGGGGCCAGTCATGTTGCAATCTCTTTGCTTACCCCCTCCACAACAAGTGCAGCAGGTTCTTCACCCTGATCCCTCCTCTGGGGGAGTCACTGAGAGATGCTGTAGTTCACAATTAGCTTCCCGGTCTCCTCTATACTTATCACCCATTACCTCTACACCCCAAGTTTCTGCAGAAAGCCTACCTTTTAAAGAGCACAGTAATTCTCATTGCACCCTTTTGACTTCATCAGATCTGTTTTTCCTTTCTGTGGCATCGTCTTCTGTATCCACCCTAGATATCGGAACCCAGTCCATACCTCCTGTCTTATCTGACAGGGGGGTAGTTCATCTATACAAAAAAGGCCTCAAGTTAACTGCATTATTTCTCCAGTTCCAGTGATGGCTAGGCAGCCATGGCTTTCCTCCCATGTCCAGCGTATCCTCTTGTCCTCTCAAAAGGCTTCTACTGGGAAGGTTTACAGAAGTAAATGGGACATATTTTTTATTTGGGCCCTCCAGAGAGACTTGGATCCTTTTTCTGCCCCAGCCTCCACAGTCCTAGATTTTTTAAAATCCCTCTTCAAAGAAGGGGCTATCTTTTCTACTATCAAAGTTCAGCTGGTTGCCATTTCTAAATTTCATTCCAGCAAAAATTATGCTTCTTTGGCTTCTTCTAAGTTCTGCAAAACCTTTCGGAAAGGCATCTTTTTATCTAGGCCCCCAGTCAAAACCCCTACTCTTTCTTAGGACTTCTCTATATTACTTCAAAATTTGACCCAAAGTCCATTTGAAACTTCTACCAAATCGGACTTAAAGTTTTAGTCCTGGAAGACATTTTTCATAGTTGCCATTACGTCAACTAGACAAGTATCTGAGCTCCAGGCCCTTTTATCCAAGCCTTCTTACCTGATTTTTCATAAGGATGGGGTGTCTTTATGTGCTATCATTTTTACTTAAGGTGGCTTCTGAGTCTAACATTAATCAAGTCATTAACTTTCCTGTTTTCTTCACAAAAATTGCCAATAAGGGTGAATATATACTGCATATTTTGGCCATTCATAGGCAACTTCATTTTTAGCTTCATCAAACCAAAGATTTCAGAAAATCTGACCAATTGTCTCCTTTTCTCATAACAGATGGGGCATGGCAATTTCCAAAGTGAAATTAGGTAAATGGTTGACTAATTGCCTATCCTATGGTGACCTCTTCACCTTTTTGTCAAGTGCTTCGATAGATGACATTTGTGCTGCTGCCACTTGGTCAAGTGCTCATACTTTTATTGTTCATTTCAAGCTGGATTTGATTTCTAGGAACAGAGCTGCCTTTGGCTCTGTAATACTAGAAAATACCCTTCCATGAGGGCCACCCAAGGTTCATCTAGCTGGGGACTCTGTTCCATTAGTTGAGGAATACAACATCTGATGCAGCAGTTATGTACTTACCATAACGATGGATCTGTGCTGCCCATTTTCATTGTTCCTCAACTTCCCACCTTCCTAACACCATTCCCTTCCTTTCTGGAGGATAACTACAGGATTTTTATGGGGAACCTGTTGTTCCTTATTTGCACTCCAGTTTATCTCCGCTGTTTCTTCTCAATTGATTCTGTATGGTACGTTAGGTTGGTGGGACATTGTGGGTAAGGCAGGAGCTCGAGAGCTGGATCCATGAATCTAGTGAAAGCAGCCAAGTTGGATCCAAGGTCAGATCTGAGGCCCATCATTTGAGGAAGAATGGAAATGGGCAGCACACATCCATTATTATGGTGAGTACCTGACTCTTGTTTCTTATAAACTTACAAAGTTGCTAAAATAACATATTTTGCATTAACATGCATTTTCTGAAGGATATGAAGTCTGAAACTCAAATGGCTGTCATTATTTAATGACTACATTCATCAGTGCCTTGCCAGAAAACCACAAATTTTTATGAGGTACAGAAAAAAAAATTAAGCACAAATCTGTACATCCTACAAAATTTGGGACAGTTGACAGTTATAATTTCCAGTTATCGTTGGTCGCATTCCTTGATAAACACCATCAACAAAATGTTACCAGGGAGGAAGTCTTAACCTGAAAAGTGCTTTTTTGATGAAACTTATTAAATAATATGCACTCATGAATAAATAATTAATCTGTGTTGTACAGTATAAATTCAACATTAACAAATGCACTTTCTTACATTGCATCCTAGCCACAAGTTAACAGACTGTACTGCCTTGCATGCATGCCAAGTCCCAACAGCTTAGAAGACTGCAGGCTACTTATGACTAAAGCATTTAAGTAGAAACCTAAAGTACCTATAGTAAATTAAACTACATGCCTCAACCCATGACAAACATTTCATATTAAATTTATGTACAGATTTTTTAGCATGGAAAAGCAAAATCACATAGCTGAAAACTTAACACCTAGCATCACAGTCTCACTCAGTCAGCTGGATACTCATAAGGATAGACAACTTCACAGAAGTTTAACATCATGAAGAAAGGGTGGGGGGTATTCTGTGAGTAACTGTATACTATGCCTGTTTATGCCATATTTAGCTAAAGTGATGTATATCATCAGAAAGAGAATGAAGCCATTGCCTCGCTTAAATGCTTTTATGAAAATCAGAATCCATTTGTCAAATATAATGAAATGTACTTTATTAAATGTATATAAGTTTAACACCAATAATTTTAGTCACATTTGAGTTTTTTTTTTTATTTTAACTTCCATTTATTATTCTTTCATTAGGACTCTGTGGAACACACAACCAAGATTCTACAGATGACTTTTTGAGTAGCCATGACGTATGTGAAAGGGTTGCACATGTTTTTGTGGACTCCTGGCGGTTGCGCTACAACTGTGATCCTTCAAACGACAGGGCAATAGATCCTTGCAGTACAAGTCAAATCATCAGTGAGTACAGACTACCTGTTTGGAAACAATTAAACATTGCATTATTCTGTTTTCTAGTCTGGCATATTTTCCTACAGAACCTTTTGTCGGATTAAAAACGTTGAACAGAAATTGCATTACTTGTAGGATTGATGTTCTTCATTATATCACTGTTGTAGTAGCCATAACTACATGGAATATATCCTGCCAAGGATGTCAAATATTCAGCCAGTCTACAAAGCTTTGGGTGCGTTTCTTGCATACCATTTGTACACTCTATGAACGAGAGTACATATTAGTATGAGAGGGACGTATAGGCACTCCAAAAATCAGAACTTTTTTGCCATGTGTACAGTTTTATGGACTTCTCCTCAGCTTAATGGCATGAGTATCAGTAGTCAGCTTTAGCTGCAGTTTTGGGCAGATAAATATCCCATTAGGGAGCTTTTTTGTTTCTGTAGAAACGTTCCAGTAAAACTTATGTCTGTTAAGAAGGGTAAATGTTCATGCAGTAGACAGATTCCTTACAAAGATGCCCATTCTTTCTGTGCTTTTTGTTTAGGGGATCAGCACAATACAAGGTTCTACCAGATTTGCCATTTATTTACTCCTAAAACTATAAGGAGTAGGCTAAAGGATCTAAACACTTTCCTTCAGAATAAGCAGCTGAATGTTACTTAAGAGATTTCTAATTAAACTAGGACTTCCCTTTCTTTTTCTGTGGTCTGAGTTTGACCTTTTCACAAGGAGACTGCAGCACTATGACATCAGTGTAGCTCTGCTGATCCCTCTGGCATGAACCCTGTGCCAGTGATCTAAGCATGTCCTTTCAGACCATATGACAGGCTGATGCCAAGATGGGAAAATATAGAAAATTCTTCCTGAGGGTGAGGGAGGATGTCACTGGATATCTAATGGAGGTCTATCTATTGTAGTCTATTCCTAAAACATTAAAGCTGGAGATCCCCTAACAAGAGAGTACAGAAAATAAAATGTGTCCCTTCCTTCCACCTCCTGTTTGCAGAAAGATTATTAAAGAGATTGGTATAATTTTGCACAGGGCCTGTTTAAGGCAATCCAGTCTTTCCAGCCTCCTTGTCGAGTTTCTACCCAGTTAAGAGAAAGAAATCACCCTCTTCCTCATAAGAAGAGGATAGTTCTGAATTTGATGTGGAGGGTCTAGATTACACCTCATAGTTATCATCTCCTACTTCTTGTGTTCAGACTTCTCCAGGGAAGAAATGTCTTTTGGAGATACAATTTCAAAAATGAAAGAATTCTTGGGAAGGTAAGGAGGTGTGAGAATATCAGAAGATGCTATGAATTATTAACTATGGATTCCCCTAAACCAGTGGCTATTCCCCAGTGTTAGGAGCCTTATAAGATGTTTTTGCTTCTGTGTCTGTTTCCTTAGATTCCCAGCACTCTGCTTCAAAAAACTTGAGAAAATGTTCAAGGTGCCTGTCACACACAAATTTGTTTATAAAAATACTGTGGTGAGCCCTGTTGTTATGTCTTTTGATGGGGATAGAACTTTCAGGGCTTTTTCTGCTTCTAACCCTGTGACAAATGAAAAAGACAGCCCTGCATTTGATAGGTTTGGAAAAAAGGGTCTATTCATCTTCCAGTTTGGCATTTAGAACAATCAGTTGTCAAACTCACATCAAATATCTGTTACCTGTTTTGACAATATGCAAAAAAACATTAAATTGCTTACCAGCTCAGATACTAAATTTTCCATTTTGGACATGTAAAACTGTACTTCACAAGTAGCTAAGCATTCTATTAAATGCGTTTATGATGCCATGTATGCTGTGTTGGTGGTACATGTACTGTGATGTGCAGGAATGCATGGGTGAGATTATAGAATTTCTCAATGAGGCTAAGATCCATTTATTGAATGGGCCTCTTGACAAGGAGCATTTGTTTGAGAACTATTCAGCTGAAGGACAAAAGAAACTGGAATAAAATGGTTGCAAGAAGCCCACATTTTTTGTCTAATATCTCAAAATACCAAATTAATTATCTTTTGCCTTCTTCTTATTATAATTTTGGTTAATTTTTTAAGCGCCTTTTAAATCCCTTCAGCAAAAGACTACCACATAACAATTCAATGAAAAAATGATGGAAAATTCAGAAAGGAAAAGGGAGAGATCTTAAGGATCCTCCCTGCAAAAGAAATCTCAGTGACTGACTATACCTCTTTTACCCCACCCACCTGCCATGCTTCCAAAATTGCAGGTGATTTCTAATACCCGGATTCTAAAGATAATTTGTTTCCTCAAGTTCTGTCAGATCTGCTATCCCACAGAGTGATAAAACCTATGCTACTATCTCCAAAATGAATGAGGCTTTGACTTTCAGAACTAAACATCTTTCATTTGGAAGCAAAACTCAGGATGTTTACTTTGCAAATACTTTTTCTTCTCTTGTTTCTCAAGGCCCTTCTGACTATTCTAGATCTAAAACATGCCCACCTCCACATTCTAATTCACAAAAAGCACAGGTGTTACATAAGATTTTTTGCTTTGTCATAGAACGTTCAGCTGACATCTTTGCATTTTGGCATCTCCACTTCCAAGAGTTTTCACAGAGTACTTGGCCAAGTCATAGCCTTTTGCAGACTTCAAAGCCTTCATATTTTCTCCCTATTTGGACGATTGCCTCATTTCTTCTCCCTCTGACCAAGACACCATAGCAGCTCTTCAGTTCACAATTCATCCTTTCATCAACCTGAAACTGAAATTAAACTTGAAAAAGTTATTTTTAAATAATCATACTCACAGCTTAGTTTTTATAGAGTGTCTTTTGGACACCTCTGTATCCACTGTTTAACTCCCTCAAAAAGGTGACCCATCAAAATATGTCTAAAGCAAGAGAGAGATGTTCATCATTCCCACTGCCTTAGTTATCTTCTAAGGTAGCCCAGTACTGGCCAGCTTTCAAAAGATCAGACTCCCCTTCTTGTCTCTTCCAGTGTCAGCTGATTATCCTAGCATGTCTTGAGAAGGAAGTCTTCAGCTGTGACAGAAAGTAAGTATTGAGTCTTTTTCTGTTATCCATCAAAAAAACGCTGACTCTTTACAGGATCCAATGCTTATTTTCCTGGCTTATTGTTCAGATAAGCCATATTTCAGGACCCCCTTCCTCTTATTTTATTATCATATTACTTATTCTCTTTCTGGTTTTATGTTTATTTAAACACATCTATATATTTATTTTAATATTTTATTTCAGTCAGAGTTTACAGTAATTCCTGTAGGAATTTATGTTTGCAGCAGTGCTTAGTTGCCTCTATATGCTTATGTTTACTGTTTCTAATGAAACATTCAGTATTTCTCTCAGAACTGCAGTGTGTATGTGTACTGTTAGGCACTAGAGGCCTGTCTTTATTGTTGATATTCTACTCTGTTTTATTTGGAGTTTTTCCAGCATTTATACATTATTTGCTGTTTATCAATCTAATGTGTGTGTTTTTAACATTGGATCATTACTTTACTGCAATTAAACATTATTTTATGACAGTTTAATGTGGTTAAACTGTGTGCAGCTAATCTTTAACACTGGTATGGCACTTCAGTTGCTTTGATGTTTGGACTCTAAACTAGAAACTCTGTAACTTCTGCCAGTTATAAAATAATTCTAAATACATTTCAAGTTATTTTTGTGATAATCCTGCAGTTTGGTATTGTTTAGTTGTGTGGAGACATACTTATTACTAGAAACTGTAAGTGCTGATTGTGATACATTAGTCATTACTATATTATTCTGGCCGATGTTCTGACTCCTCTGATTTGATGGATCCTAACTTTGGTTCCCTCCCCTTCCCCCACCCATCAAATCTAGCTACACCTAAAAAGAAAAAAAAGTAAAATAAAAATATGCCTCACCCATGGTTAGTGATTCTGTCAGGGCCATTGCTCGGCCACATGCAGACCACTTTCCTTTTGTCCTTTTTCCCTCTGATTGCTTATTTTTTTTTTTGTGGTTGGACAAAGGACCAGACACTGCTTGGCCCACAGATCACTTACCTTTTGTCCTTTCTCCATCTGTTTACTTATTATTTTCTTTTTGTGGCTGGAAGAAGGTCTGACAATGGGACCAGTAGTCTATTCCATGGTTAAACTGAACATTTTCCCAGGGAAGGCAAGCAGTAGTTGCCTGTAAACACTACCAGTCCACAAAAGTTACTTTTTGGACAGAAAAATACACTAAGAAACAAATTAAAACAAATCCCAATTTCTCCAAAAAAAAAAAATTTCATTTACTTTACACCACTATTAAACTGACAGAAAAAAAAGAGCACTCCTTTAAAAGGTATGCTACAGTCTTGAGACAGGCCATTAAAACACAACACTCCTAGCATTAAAATAGCTTTCCCGAAGAGGAAAGTAATAAAACATAAACAAAATTAAAATAAAATGGAAGGTTTTTTCCCCAATGGGAACTTATCTGTCCAGCAAAGGAAATCACAAGCCAACTGTTGATCCTCAAAAGCCTCAGAGGATCATATAATTTGATGACAGTAACACTCCGGAAGGCTTTTCACCCAAACGTGTCTTTTAGTCAGTTTAGCTCAAGCTTCCAGACATTTTAGGCTAATCAATGGTGCGTGGAAGCTTTGAATGCTGTCCAGCTGTTATATCTTTGGCAGGATATGACTCATAAGATAAGGCTACAACAGCAGTGATCATTCAAACATCTACTGTTATGGTAAGCTTTACTTGCACAACAATAATTGATCTGATTTAAACACCAACATTTTGAATGGATCTTTAAGTTTTAAATTGGTGTTTGACCCTTCTGTTACATAGATTCTCAAGCAGTAGGATGATAGGGGTAAATTAATGCATGAGGTATCTAAGATGCTTCATGTATCCAAGTTTTGACCAAACAAGGCATCTTCCTTCTAGGAGCAGAGCAAAAAATTTCCAGACAAACAGAAGTCAGGGATCCAAAAGGAACTGGCAGGAGGTTAATTCTTTGAAACCAACAAAAGGAGTTTCTTCTGAGAAAGGATCAGGCCCTTGCAAAGGAATGACCAAGTCAGAGATCACCCTTACCCTCCCTCTTCTCCTTCCTTCTCGTCCTCCTTCCCCTAAGATCTCTCAGCCCTGCAGCCTGGCCACAGCTAATCTCTGACAAATGGGTTCTGAGAATAATTCAGACAGGACACATTTGACAGTGGATAGAAAATCCTCCACCTTTCGTGGGAATTCCCCCCCACACACACCCACCACACCAAACCAGACAGAACTTTTTCCTTCAATGCTCCATTACATGGTAGAAGCAGGATCATAAAGCAGTGGCTGAGATGTACAAAGGAAAAGAATTTTACTCCAAAATCTTTTTGGTAGCAAAAAATAGCACTCCTGGAGACCTGTCCTAGATTTGTCATTTTCAAACGCCTTTGTAAAAGTTTTGACATTCAGATTGCTCACTTCAGCCGGTCCAAGCAGACCAGAGCACTTATCCTCATATTCTTGTTGCTCTCAATTTTAGGACATTTTTCAGATTTGCTATGTCTGACTTACATTACCAGATTTCTGCATTACCCTTTGAGCTATATACTGCACCTCAAATGTTTACAAAGTGTCTGGTCCCAATGATTGCGCATTGCAGAAACCAAGGCATCCACATTTCTCCTTATTTAGACAACTTGCTGATTTGTACAGATTCAGTATCCAGGTGCTTGGAGTCCTTAGACAAGGTTGCATCCCTCCTTTCCAGCTGGCATTCAAATTGTACCTTCAAATGTCCTTACTCACACCCTCTGAATCTACTGTTTTTCCTGTGGTATTGAATAGACAGAGTAAAAAGGATAGCCTTCCTGTCAGAAGACAAAGTTCTGAATTACCAGGGTATTTTCTTTGATTTCTATCTTGTAGATGTAGCCTCAACACGAGAGTTCCTTAAGCTTCTTGGCCTCATGCCATTAGTGATCTTCATGATCCTCATGATACCACCAGACTACATGAGAAAAATTGACTGGGGCACTTGAACCAGTACTGTGATTTCTGAAACAGGAACTGCAGTATGGAGGGAGTGATTGTTTCTGAATCCAAGAATACATTTCTTACTTCAGACCCCAGTCCAATCTGTCCTGATGGACTGTTCAGATTTTACTTGGGAAGCAGTTTCGATGGGAGTTCATGTTCAAGGCTGGTGGGTTCCTCAGGTACTGCCAAATCAAATAAATGTGAAAGAGATGTTGGCAGGGATGCTTGCCTTTAAAATTCTTCACCACTTATGCACTCCTAGTCCTCTTCTAGTGGTCACAGACAACACTAATGTAATGTGGTACCTGAGCAAGCAATGGGGTACAAGGTAATACTGGCTGGAAATGATGGCTTTTGGAGCTGGATCTACAGCATTCTCTGACTACTTAGGCTTTGTACATTCTTTCAGGGCAAAGCACAGTGGCAGATAGTCTAAGTAGATCATTGACAGACTCTGACAAGTGAAAGCTTCATGTATAGGTCTTCCAGGACTTGATCCAGATGTGAGGAGCACCTTGAGTAGATCCATTTGCCTCCTTTCAAACCAAACAACTGAAAAAATTCTGTCCAAGATATCCTTGCAGTCAAGCTTGAAAGACAGATGCTCATTCATTCCTATAGTTGTGAATGTTCCTGTTTGTATTTCCACCCTTCCCACTGATTCCCATTAATTATCAAAGATTATCATTGTAAGACCCATTTTAGTCCAGGCAAAGCTGCTTACAATCCTCTCAACTTGTCTCCCCCTTATTCATCTCTTTTTGTGGTCAAACAGTTTATGAAAGGAGTGTTGCCCATAAGACCGCATCAAAAGCAAATTCCTCCTCCCTGGGCTCTCAACTTTATTCCTGAAAAATTGAGCTTACCTCCTATTGAACCTGCCTCTCAGGCTGTTTTATGGTTCATTACTTGGAAGACTGTTTTACTGATTCCACTGACATCATTTGCAAGGCGAGTCTCTGAGCTGTAAGCTCTCATGTTAGGCCAACCCTATCTGATTTTTCACAAGTATGGGGTTGTGTTATGCACAAATCAATAACTTGTGCCTAAAGCTGTTTCTGAATTTATCTTGAATCAAGTCATCAATCTGTCAGTGCTTTATCCTGATACAAAAACAAGGGACAAAGATTATAAATACCTTGGATGAGCACAGGCAGCTCAGGTACTACTTTAAAAGAACAACTCCCTTTAGAAATGCTGAAAAGCTGTTTGTCTCCTGCATGTGCGCAAAGAAAAGTCAACATGTCAAAAGCAAACTATTGCACAATGGCTTTCCTCTCCTATTCTTTTCTGTTACTCCCACCATGGTCAATCTGTAGGCAAGGTTAAGGCTCACTCGACTAGGGCCTTATCCTCTTTGACCGCAAATTGGAAAGGGGTGGACTTTACAAACATTATAGAAGCAGCAACTTTGTCATCTGTTCATACCTTTACGAAGCTCTACAAACCAGATTCCTTTTCAAGGACCAGAACAGGCTTTGCTAGGACCATTCTCCAGGAACTCCTGGATATTGATCTTTCCACCTCCCAGGATGGGTAAGCTTTGGGATCTACACAAATGCCACTGTGGCAGTGTGAATGATGAACGTAGTATAGTTGCATAAGTCAGTTACCTGTTTCAGTAGATGTTCAACAAACATACTGCCTTTTTTATTTATTTATTTAACATTTGTTGACCAGGAAAAGTCCGAGTAGGACAGAGCCTATTTTCAGCAGAGGCCCAGAGAGAAACATTGCAGGCGCATGTCTTTTGGAATATGGGAGGAAAACGGAGAATCCAGAGGAAACCCACATAAATGCAGGGAGGACATGCAGACTCCACACAGAAGGCACCCAGGCTGAGAATCAAACTAGAGAACCTCTTGCTATGAGGTGACAATATGAACCTTTGCACCACTGTGCCACCCACTGCCTTACTGGTATTTGTGTAGTAATGCCCTACTACTCACCTCAGGCAGTCTAATAAAGCTCAGAGTCCCTACTATTGCCTGTCTGGGGGTGTGATGGACCAGTCACCTGGCAATACAGGGACTGTCTTACAGACCTACAGACAGGAGCCCAGTTTTCTAGTGCCATAGTAAGAGAAGAATCTCTTGGCCAGCTGCTTATTACTTGGGATGTCTTCAGCTACTGAGGTCATATAAGAAACCCTTTTGGGTTTTACTTTATCCTTTTGCTTTTTCTATCAGTGCTTGAATAATGTATTCTGCTGCTTTGACTGTTTTTTTTTCTGATTGGAAAGTTTGTATATATGTGTTTTTTTTTACTTTGCCTGCACAGTTTAAAGCTTATACTGTTTATTATATACTGACTGTCGCTTGATAGGGATTTTTAAGTCTTCAAATGTGTTTTGTGGCCAGTGGTGAATGTTTAACATGCTTGGAGGACAGAAGCATTTTCTTTCCCTTGGAACAGGAATTGAGGTTCCCTTATAGTTAACATCTCTCTGATTGTGAAATATTGTGTGATCTACTAATTGGATGGTTTATCATATATATCTATAAAGGTGCATTTAGCATCCATCTCTGCTTGTCTGCCAATGGATCCCCTCTTTCTTCTTCTCTTTTGGTAGTACAGTTAATGAAAGGAGAACTGCATATGAGATCTCCTTGCAAATAAAAGCTTCCTTTTGGGAGATCTCTGCTCTGTTCTGGAAATATCGACCTTACCACCTTTCGAGCCTGCCCCTCGGCTGGTGTGAACTTCTTAACTTGAAAACTGTTTTATGTATTACTCTGACATCTACAAGACGACTCTCTGAGCTGCAAGTTGTCATGGTGAGACAAGCTTGTCTTATTTTCCGTAGGGATAGGGTTGTGTTACACACTGTCTCATCCTTTACGCTGAAAATGGTCTCAGAATTCACTCTCTGTCAGTCTGTCAGCCTCCTTACGTTCTTCCCAGAACCTACGAATAAGGGAGAGAGGCTACTTCAAACATTGTAAGTGCACAGGCAGCTCAGGTACTACCCAGACACAACAAAATCCTTCAGGAAGGCTGAAAAGCTTTTTATTTCCTAGGCATTGACAAAGAAGGGTCACCTGACTCTAAGCAAGCCACTGCTCATTGGTTGTCCTCTGACACTGTTCTTTGTTACACCCACAATGCAATGCAAATCCAGACAAGGCAAAGGCACATTCTACCAGGGCCTTTTCCTCTTCAGTGTCATGTTGAAGTGGAGTGGACTCTAGAAATATTCTTGAGGCAGCAACTTGGTTCTCTGTCCATACCTTTGCAAATATTATGAGCTGGATGCCTTTTCTAGATCCAGAGCAATCTTTGCTAGGACCACTCTCCAGGGGCTCTTGGACCCTTATTTTTCCTCCTTCTCCCAGCTTGGGTAAACTTTGGGAATCTACCAAAATGCCAGTAAAGTAGTGTGTTTGTTGAACATAGCACAGTTGCATAAGTCATGCTTACCTGTAACAGTAGATGTTCATAGAACACACTGCCTTATTGGCAATACCCACCCACCATCCCCTTTATGGATTTACATAGTTTTTTTATTTTATTTTTTATTTTATTTTTATTTTACATTTGTTAATTGGGAAAGTCTGACTGGATACATATCCATTTTCAGCACAGGCCCGGGGAGAAAAGCTCCAACATCACATTACATATATGACAGAAACACATAAGCATCCCATACGCATATGATTTCAATGAAAGAAATACCTATGAGCATATTTACAGTAAATATTAACAAGTTCTTGTTGTATATAATCCATACAGTCACATATGTTTTTTCATTTTTTTCCCAAGATGGGCATTTGTTTAATAAAGTATACATCATTGAATTTGAAGGTATATATCATTGGATAAACAAGAATGCCAGGAGATACAGGTGATCTCTGATGGAATCTTTGCAAACAGTGCAGTGGGGTGGGTTAGCCATGGGTATAGCATGCACAAAGCCAGCTGTTTTCATAATGAGTTTTCAGGAGTTTTTTTTAAATGGGTAAGAGAGGTGGTAGAGGTAATTTGGCTTGGGAGTGAATTCCAGGTTCTGGCAATAGTGCATGCAAAGAAAGATTTCCCAGCATCGTTTTTATGTTTGATGACATTTATGAGGTTTTGGTTAGTAGATCTTAAGGCTCTAGTGGTGATGTTGGGCTGAATTAGTTGCAGAAGTGCAGGTCTTGTCAGGAAGGTAGTAGAGCTTGTGTGCTATTGAGAGTTGATTGAGTAGGAGTAGGTGAGACAACTCCAGACAGTTGAGTTGTTTGAGGGATAGACACTGGTGGGATATATAGGAGGCATCAGTTGCAAACTTGGCTATCTTGTTGTAACAAGATTCCATTTTGCTTAGTTTTATGCGGTGGAGATTAGTCATGATGGGGAAAGCATAAAGGAGGATGGATAAGAGGTGAGTTCTTGCTATAGTGGCTTTGGTATGTTTAGTGATGAAGTGTTTGTTCCTATAAAGGAGACCAAGCTTTTTGTTTACTTTCTTGATTGTTTGTGATATGTGTATGTCGAATTTTAGGTTATTGTCTATTTCAATGCCTAGCAGTTTTGTGTGTGTGGTTGGGGTGATCAGAGTATTGTCAGTGGATTTTATGGTAAATTAATTGTTTTGAGGAGGTGATCTACCAGGGCTAAAGAGCATTAGTTTGTTTGTTTTTTGGATTAAGAGAAGGTTTAATGTTAGTGAACCATGCTTCAGCTAAAGTAAAGTTATTTGAGTGAGGGTTTGTAGTTCCTTTAGAGTAGGGGCAGCACATATAATAGTGGTGTCATCTGCGTATTGCACTATTGAAGATGAAGCTATTTGGTTTGTAAATAGGGAGAACAGCAAAGGACCGAGGATGGAACCCTGCGGGACTCCTATGGATACTGGTAATAGGGGGGACAATTAGTCTTGCCATAGGACTGCTTGATGATGGGCTGATAAGTAGCAATTGAACCATGATATAGTGGAGGAGCTCATGTTAAGGTTAGCTAGAGTTTCGAGGAGTATATGGTGGTTAACCATATCAAACGCTTTTGATAGGTCTAGGAATATGGAGGATACGAATAATCCTTTGTTCCTATGGTAATTGACTATGTTGGTAAATGAGAGTAATGCTGTGGTGGTGCTATGGGAAGGTCTAAAGCCATGCTGAGATTTGGATAGTAGATTATTTAGGAGATAATTCATTAGTTGAGAATGAGCTATTCTCTCGCAATATTTTTGAGAGTGGAGATAGAATTGCGATTGGGCGATAGTTTGTGAGTTCAAGAGAGGTACCTCCTTTGTGGAGTTCGGATGGTCGTGTGATGCTCCACAGCCTTTAATGTTATGTATGTGTGTGTGTGTGTATGTGTGCATTTTGGTTTGGAATAGTTCATATGGCTTGTGTTTCCATCTTCTGTTCCTGCTGGAACCTAGAAAACTAAAGGGTCTAGTCTGCAGAGAAGTAGGGCTGTCCCTGTACTGCGGTGTCATTAGTTCATCACACTCACAGACAACCAGTGGGAGGGTCTTTGAGCTTTACTAGACTGCCAAAGCAGGAAAACAGAGTAATAGTATCCAAATGCCACTAATGGAGTGTGTTCCATGAACCCCACTCTTACAGGTAAGTAGGACTTACACAACTGTACCATATATTCTGCCAAAATATTATAGCCAGCCAGCTTCCAAAGCATCAGGGCACCCTCCATGCACTAAAGCCATTAGGCAGCTTGAGCTTGTGTTTTAACAGGCTGTCATGAGGCTTAACTGTACTTGTAAATGAGAACCCACTTTTTTCCTGTCAGTTTAAAACTTTTTAAAAAGATTTTAAAAACATTTTTTTCTGGAAAATGTGCCTTTTCCACTTTTTGGAACTGGCAAGGTGTATTTGTGCACTTTTTTGTGTTTTTTATTGGAAAAAAGTGACTTTTTAGAACTTTAAAATTTTTCCGACGTATTGCTTGGTTTCCTTGGGAAAATGACAACATTTTCATCTTGGACATGGACAAACTATCAGTACCATGGTCAGGTCTTCTTCTTACTACAGAAAGAAAAAAAGTTAAACAAACAGCCTTTGCTGTCACAGCAGGCTTGTAGTTTGCTTCAGCCACATGTGAATGTCTCTGCTGTGGCCATCAGTTGTACCTGAGATCACTCATTTGTTTACACTGGATCCCTCTGATGTAGCACCTGCAGCCACTATGGACTGAGGATTAGCCACATCCTCTGTGGCTGTTAATGTCCCCTCAGTGGGAAAGGGAGGTTCAGTCTTGTTGGTCCTGAGAGAGGGAACACGGAAGCTGAATGTTGTGCCCATCCATGGGGAAGCTGCTGGTACCATTAATAACACTGACTGCCCCAGTTTTCCTGTCAGAAAGAAACAGAAAAGTAAGCATGCATTTACTCCTTCTCAAACTTCCTTAGATAGGAGTAGTTTAGTGGGTCTGGCTCAGGGTTTAATTCAGGCTATTGATCCTTCTTGTAAAGTAGTTTCTGGTAAAAGAAAGAGATACCACCTTTCCTGAAGAGATTCAAGATTTTGAATCTGGATGGAAGGGTGAAGGGAGAGATAACAGAGCTTCTCCTCAGATTCTTGAATCATACTCAAAGGAGTGCTACTCTTTCTGTAGGGGGTTCTCATTTTCTGAGACTATTTCTAGAATGTGCCAATACTTTTAATTGGAGAATACTGAAGTTTCTCAATCCCCTAGAAACTACTATGAGCTGTTACAGAAGGAATTTCCAGAACCTGCACCCATTCCTCCAGATCCAGTGTTGTCTATTTTCATCCGATTCAAACTTTGCATTATTGGATCCAACCTTGGCACCTTTTAGAAGCTGTACATCCAGGGCTCTGACTCCTCCCCTACAGTCCTCAGATTTTGTTTGCCACCCAGTCAGAAGGATGTGTATATGAGGCCTCTGAAAAAATACAAGCTAAGTCTTAGTTATTACTTTTTTATGCTACAGTTTTATCATATTTCTTTCCTGTTTCTCTTTCCCACTTGGTATATATACAAAAAAGTTATATGGAAACATATTGTTATACATTCTGGTAGCATAATTCTTTCTCTAGTTCTTTCTATCATTATTAGTAGTTTGATTTATGCTGTGCCCTTATTAGTGTTATTACAATCTTAACCTTAGTTACTAGTGTTTAAATATAGCATTTTTTAGATTTTGTTAAGTAAGACTTACCCCCAATGATGGCTGACAAGGTTATAGGCTTTAAAAACTGTTTGGCCTGTAGCACTAAGATTCTGCCACAGGGCCCTCAGTCAATTTATATGTACTGCCTGGGGGCAGCACATTTGGATGCAGATTGTGAAGGTCATGCTTCCTTCAGTACTGATATGCAGAGACAAATTGGTGTTAAAGGTTTGATTCATGCCCAAACAGGAGCTACTGCACAATCGTCAGCCCCACAACCAACTTCTTCTGTTTCTCCAGTCATGATAAACCAAAAGCCACCAATGAAAAAGAAAAGCCTAAAGGGAGAGAAAAAGAGAAAGAAAAGGATTCTGATAAGAAGATAGAGAAAACCAGAAAGCAGTCTCCGGATCCAACAAACTCTTGGGTTTGTCACCAAAAACTCCAACACAGTCGGATCTGATCACTATTTGGGACTATTCATGAACGTTGCCTCCTCTCTTCTCACAGGAGCTGGTAAGTCCTAGGCTCCATTCCCTATTTTTACAGGAGAGATGTTCTTCAGTAACACCTTCAGTGGCATTCTCATCAAGGTCCCTTCATCCAACAAGGAGCCTTACTGAAATGGACATTGACAGGATGATGTGGAGATTCCTTCAGACACAGATCCAACTAGGGGTTCTTCCAGGACCATCCTTGTCAGGCACACAGGGTACAGGTTCAACTACCCTTCCACTGGTATCTTTGATTCCAATCCCTCCTTTAGATCTTATTCTTTTGGGATTGAGCCTTCTTGGAGCACCCACATTGGATCGATCAGGCCTCTGTGTTAATGCTCAAGGGGTACAGTTGACTAAGAATCTCATGGATCTATCTCTTCCCCTCACAGCCTTAATGCTCAATACCTCGGCTCCATTGTTAGCCTCAGTGGATCAGAGCAGAGGATGTTTCGCCCATCTGTCTTTTAGATTGGAGGGATGTCTCTTCAGCTCCACTTCTGGCCCTGTCTTTTGAGGCATTTGAAAGGGTTCTTGACAGACCAAGAAAAGAGATGTCTCTCATACTCTTGTCTCCATCCCAACCCTTGTTGGATACTGCCTCTGCTTCCTCACATCCAGCTTGACTAGGACAGTCAGTCTCATTCAGCCTTGCCATTGCTTACCACATAAGTTCCCAGTGTGATTCTGACCCTTCTCCAGAAGCCCAGATGAGACAGTGTCCTAGGAAAGAGACGTATAAAAGGAGACATTTGAACACCTCCCTAGAATCAAACACAGAAAACACAGACTTGGATAATAGTGAAGGGACTCTACAAGCCCCTCTGGAAGACATTACTTTTGGTGACATTCTAGAATTGATGAAACAATGAGGGAGTTGGTCCACCAATGTGTTCTCTCCTGAGGAGTTTGTGTTCTTCAATGCTTTTGGGGCTGGCTTTTTAACCTCTTGGATGGTGGCATCTGCTGACGACCTCATAGACCTAATGGTGCAGTGGGCTTGGAAGGATTCTGATGTGGTAGAGCTGATCCCAAAGAAACCACACATAATCTTGGTCATTCCAAATAACAGGACACACTGGAGCAAGCATCCCCTAATAGATGCCATGGTTGTGGTGGCAGCCATAAAGAAGAAATGCTCAGAAGAGATTACACCTGTCCCTCCTCCTAACAGAGGTTCAAGGACATTGGACAAGTTTAGGAAATAGACATATGCATCAGCAATGTTTGCACTCTGAGCACTGAACTGTCTTACCTATGTGACACAGTTTCAGAGGGGCCTGATTAAGGAGCTTATCAAGTCCCTCTCAGGTAACTTACCATCAAACATCTAGAAAACTGTAGAGTCCCAATTGTTTGCCCTGAAATCAATGTCCAATGTGTCCATGTGTCTGCTTTCTACTGCAGCTGATGGTATAGCTAGAGCAGCAGGCATAGCAGATCCATCCACTAACACACCTGGATGTGATTATGTTACTTTTGCAGAAGGCTTTAGGACATTCTTTATCAATGCCCATTTTGATGGTTGGATGCATTTCAGACCAAAAATTAAGGAGACATTTACCAGGAGCAAGCAAGATGGCAAGACCCTCTCTGCTGTTGGGAACTATTTTCCACCCCTCAAAGGGCATTCAGTAGGAACCAGAGAGTGGGGAAGAAGATATGTTTCAGAAAATTCCATGGTTTTAACCAAGACAATGCTGCAGACAGACCCACCCCGTGCAGGGGCTGAGCAATTTAAATAGAAATCATGTTAGAGGCAGATGCAGAATGCAGCCTTAGGGATTTTGCAGTCTTTTAACCAAGAAACCCTAGTAGTACTCCTGAAGGATTGCCCAACTGCCACACTCTGGAGGCAGTTGGCGGGACTTATCACTGTTCTTAAGCTTGTTGTGTCATCATGCAAGATTCTTGGGTGCTGACAATAATCACCAGAGGTTATACTATTCTCTTTGCTTTCCTCCTCAGAAAACTAAAAGGATTCCTGATGTACCGACCAGTCAGATGGAATCCACAACAGCAAAAGTATTAAAACTGTTGGAAAAATTAATAATCCAGAAGGTCCCCTCAGATCAGTTATGATACAGAGTCTAGTCCAGGTTCTTTTTAGTTTTGATAAACACAGGAGACCTCATGCCAATTTTAAAATTAAATTACTTCAGTCAATTTGTAAAACAGATAAAGTTCCAGATGGTCATGATTCAGTCCATTCTACCTCTTCCAAGAAAGGACAACTAGATGTGTTCTATAGATCTTCAGGATACCTACTATCATATGAAAATAATAAGGCAGTCCAGAAAATGTCTTCATTTTGACTAGGAGACAGTCATTACCAGTTCAGGGCACAGGCCTTTAGTCTTATAAAAGTATGCCAGTGGTGGCAGCATATTTCAGGCTGCTAGGGTTCCGGTGTTCCAGTATTTAGACAAGTGGATCCTAATTGCTACAACCAAGGTTTTTCTGGTCCAACAATGGAACTTCTTGCTCCAACTTGCACAGAAATTGGGAATTACAATCAGGCAAAGAGTCATTTGATACCTACTCAACAGATAGAGTTCATTGGATGCCACCTGAATATGATCATTCAAACAGCCACATTGCCAGAGTCCAGGATTTCATCCCTGTATCAGGTAGCTGTTTAAGTTCTTCAACATCCTTCTCCTCCCTTAGACTCATTCTCTGACTGCTAGCATTAATGGCTTCATTGATTACTTTAGTTCCCCTAGCAAGATACCACATGAGAGTTCTTCAATGGACCCTGCAAATGCAACGGTCCCAAATACTGCATCCTCTACATGCTCAAATTCATCTAACACCCATTTGCAGGATTCACATTAGGTGGTGGTGGTCCTCCTTGGTGATGCTAGAAGGTTGACTATTCCCCTATCCCCTCCAATGGCTACAGTAACCATTGATGCTTCCCTGCTAGTATGGGGGGGCATTTATAAGGTAAGATGGTGCAAGGTCCTTGATCACACATAGAGGCTAGTCTTTACATCAGTGTCTTGAAGATGAGAGAGGTCCTCCTTTTGTTTCAGGTCATTCAGGACTCTCTCCCCAAGTGCATGATTTCTATCCAGATGGACAGCATGGCAGTAGCTTGCTACATCAATAATCATGGGGGAGCCCACTCATATCCACTTTACTGGGAAGCCATGAGAGTGTGGCAATGGGTGATGTCTCCCTGTCAATTTCTTATACCAATGCATATCCCAGTGACTTCCAGTGTTCTACTGGACAAGCTGAACAAGTCCATTCATCTGCCTCATGAGTGGTTTCTCAGTCAGCCAGTGGCAACTCAAAACTTCAGTCACCAGGGATAATCTTGCTGCAGTGCTTTTGCTTTATACCTAAATCACAAGTGCAGCAAATACTCTTCCCTAATCCCTTCACAGGGGTAACTACAGAGGGATGCTCTAGTCCATATTTGGTCCCTGGGTCTTCTGTACTCCTTTATTCCCAATATTATTGATAACAAAATTTATTCAGAAGACCAGAAGGTGCATGGCCAGAGTAATCCTCATTCCTCTCTTTTGGCAGTTTGATTTCTCTTCCTCTGGCCTCATCTAGTACATCTGCTCAAAACTTAAATTACGATACAGATTTCCTGAGTCACCCATCCAGTCAACTTCTGCCACAGCTATAGACATTGAAGCTAACCACAAGGCTCCTACAATTTTAACGGTAGTCAGAGATGCCAGGTCATCCACTTTGGTGGTTCACATTTTATCAGCTTCACAAAGGCAAAATACTAGGAAAGTATTTTATTTGGGCATCTTCCAAGGGAATAGACCCTTTCTCAGTGTCTCTTTCTTTTCCTTTCATCCTAGACTTCTTGTCAGACCCCTTCCAAAAAGGCTCCAATTTTTCAGCAATGAAGGTTCAGTTAACAGCCATTTCCAATTTCCAAATTGGACACAATCTAACTCCCTTAGCTTCACTAAACATTTTAAAAGGACTTTTTAAGGGAACCTTCTTACTGAGGCCCCCTATAAGTGATCCATTTCCTCCATGGGACATAATTATCTTGCTGCAGGCCTTAACTCAGGCTTCATTTGAACCAGTAGCCAGAGTGGAGCTGAAATTTCTTTCTTGGAAAACCATTTTTCTGGTGGGTGTTACTTTCACATAGAGGATTTCTGAATTGCAAGCACTGTGCTGTAAACCTCCTTTATATAATCTTCCATTAGAACAGAGTGTTTTTGAGAATTTCCGTCCATCCTCAAACCCTTTTCCTCATTTTACACATGGGGTTGGGTGTCACTTCAACAGTGGCAATCATCTAGTGCCAAGGTTTACACGGCCGGGTGACTAGCCCTGTTGTAGTAAATCATCAGTACCCCACACTTGCACATATTCACACCTGGGCCAATTTAGAGTGTCTAATCCACCTGCTGAATGTCTTTGGAATGTGGGAGGAAACCGGAGCACCTGGAGGAAACCCACTTGAACACAGGGAGGAAATGCAGACTCCACACAGAAGGCACCCCTGCCAAGAATTGAACTGCAGAACCTCTTGCTGTGAGCAACAACACTAATCTCTCCACCACTATGCTGCCCTGTGTCTTTGAAAACATTTTCTTCTGTTCTCAGTGTCTTTAAGAACAAATACCACTTTACTCCCAAAGGTGGCATCTAAAATGAACCTTAACCAGACAATCTGCCAATATAATTCCCAAAATGTTCTAATAAAGGAGAGTATACTTTACATTTACTAGATATTCATAGACAATTCAGATTTTATCTGCACAGGAATAAACATATTAGGAAGTCTGTTCAGCTGTTTGTTGTTTTCTCCAAAGCCAAATTGGGCCAAAGTGTGTCTAGGGTCACTCTATCCAGATGGCTTTCTGATTGCGAAATCTTTGTCTACAACAATTTGGGACTATCCTTGCACAAGAAACCAAAAGCTCATTCTGCAAGAGTTATAGCTACTTCTGTTGAATTTATGCATACAGTTCCTATTGAAGAAATTTGTGCTGCAGCTACTTGGTCTACTGCCCACACGCCTGTGTCTCTCTACAAGATGGATGTACAGTCCAGATACCATTCATCCTTTGGCTCCACCATCCTCAGGAATATCCTTCTTTGATACTTCCCAGGTGTTTGGTAGCTTGTAAATCTGTCTCAAATGTTGAATCTGCTGAAAACTGACAACAATGGATAAAAAAGTTTTGTACTTACTATAACAAAAGATCTGTGTTGTCTTTTTTCATCCAGTTCAATATCCCTCCATCTGTCCCCCTTTCAAAATTGTCTCCTACTGCTTCCCTTTGAACAGATGGACCTTACCAGGGACCTTGTCATTCTACAGTCTCAGACTGTTGTTCTTTTTTATGTGACTTCTTTCTCCATATAATAGGCAAGCATCTTTTTTCTGGTTATGAGCAGGCAACCTAGATCTAAAGTATTTTGGGGGAACTGAAGAAAAGTGTACAAACATTCACCAGCATGCATTTTGGGGGAACTAAGGGAATTATGGGCAGGGGGAGTCACAGCCTTGAATCCACAGCTTCTAAAATGTACTGAAGTCAGATCCAATCACATGCAATGACCCTAAGGTTGAAACGGACGAAATCAAAACAACATGGATCTGGTTAAGTACATAACTTTCAATCCAATGTTGTCCTTTTTCGTGTAATTCAATAGCTGGGTCTTGGATCTGAATTGGATTAGTCTCAGCACTTCCAAGTACATGGATCCAGGACTATGACACCTCCCCTCCCCATAATCCTTGTCTTCTTCTCCCTGAATACTCCCTGATCTCGACTGCCACCTGATCAGAATATTTGTAACATTATAGGGGCTCTGATCTCTATTCTGTCATTGAGTATAAGTCAAACAAAAATGTATTCCTCTTCTGTTTTTTCAGGTTAGCATAGCTTGTATGTACCTTTCCATACCTTAACAAGTACATATATCTAGCTGTTTCATTGTTCTATTTGTAGTGCATTGTGCTTTTAGCACATAAGCACTTTTGGGCTTTATCTTTCCACAATTTATTTGCCTTCTAAATATATTCATATGCATGTTTGTGTGTGTGTGTGTGTGTGTGTGTGTGTGTGTGTGTGTGTGTGTGTGTGTGTGTGTGTGTGTGTGTGTGTGTGTGTGTGTGTGTGTGTGTGTATATATACATATGTATACATACACACACACACACACATCTATATATATATATATATATATATATATATACATATACACACACACACACACAATAATACATATATATATATGGTTCCCATTCAGAAGCCTGAAACATCATAAGCCTGAAAATCAAATCCTGAAACCAAAAGCCTGAAAATTCAGAATCCTGAAAACCAAAATCCTGAAAGCCCAAAATCCTGAAAAGACCAAAATCCTGAAACTCAAAATCCTGAAAACACAAATAATGCTAATATGTCACTATAAAGACACTAATATCTACCAACTGACTGACCCTAACCCTAACCCTAAGGTCCGTCACTATCGCACACCTCACCTGACCTGCCCTAACCCTAACTCACTTAAACCGCCCTTAACCCCAATATTTGTCACTATTGCACATGCCTAACTTCCGCGCCTGCCTAACCCTAACTCACTTAAACCCCAAACCCTAACATAAAACCAACCGCACACTTACCTGACCCCAACGCATGACCTAACACCACAGGGCTAACAATAGCAAAGCCACAATGACATCAGTATGTCTATTTTGTGTTTTCAGGATTTTGAGTTTCAGGATTTTGGGCTTTCAGGATTTTGAGTTTTCAGGATTCTGAATTTTCAGGCTTTTGGTTTCAGGATTTTGATTTTCAGGCTTATGATGTTTCAGGCTTCTGAATGGGAACCATATATATATATATATATATATATATATATATATATATATATATACACCACACACACACACACACACACAAACACACACACACACACACAGATAATACTACTTCATGTAGCTTCGATATACTCCAGGGTTAACTAGCTTGTTGTGTTACTGTGGAGTTGTGTTTTTCTTGAATAACATGTCATGTCAGACAAGAGTTTTAAAAAATAATCCAAGTCTGGCCACAGAATACATCCACAGGACCCCCCATACCCTGTGTGTCTAATGTCAGTGGTGACCCACTTGGACACGAACTATGAGGCATGTGCCTCTTTTGGACATAAGGACTTACAAAGTTGTAAGGATAAACTGATTTTGGAAGGTTTGCTGTCTGCTCAGCAGGGATCAGTTCTTCTATCTGTTTCTCCTTCTATAGTGGTCAAGAAAACAATTCAGAAGGACAAGAACAAAAAACAAAAGTCCCAGGGAAGCAAGACTCCTGAGAAGAGTATATAGAAATCTCGAAAATGTTCTTCTGACAGTTCTCCTGGGACTGGCACATGAAAGTATTGAACCATTGGATCCTAAGACAGGTTGGATCCGATTGCCTACGATTTCTTTACTGTTCTCCCCGGAACCTATTAGCCCACAGCAACATTATCCTATCGTGCATGAAAGAATGCCATTGAGATCCTCCTTGATAGCCTCTTCAGTAAAATCTACCCATTCTTTGAGGAACCTTAACTACAGCCAATGTCAATAGGATGATGCAGAGGTTTCTTTGACAGCAGATTTAGTTGGGGGTTATTCCCGTGCTGTCTCCACAGACTGAACAGAGAAAATGTCCTTGGACCCCTCCTTTCAGAAGACCTGCATTGATCCAATCTTTGGATCCTCAGTCCCTGGATTCAGACATACCTGCAGCATCTACATCAGTATCTCTAAATTTTACTTCTTCAACCCCAACTGTCTTTTGACTCCAACCTTCTTGGATCAAGAAGGGAATCAGAGCTGAAGCATCAGGGCTGGGACCCCAGAGGACAGATCAACTTCAACATTTTTGGATCTGTCTCTGCCTCTCAAGATTTTAGCACTCAGTAGCTCAACTCCGATGTCAACTTCAGATCTGGGCCAGGTCAGCATCGGTGGAGTTGTCTCAGCCCCAGCTTCTTGACAGTCCTCCTTGGTCCCAATTTCTATTTCAGCATTCAAAGTTTTTGAGAGGGTTATTGCTACCAGAGAACAGATGCCTTCTTCATGCTCAGATCCACTCTGACCCATCTCTTTTTCTACACCGACCTCTGCTCCTCCTCATTGATGGGACAGTCAGCTTCCAAAAGTCTCAGAGAAGTGCTCACTCTCATCTTCCAGTCTGAATTGGTTCCCTTATCTAAGACTTCTCATCCTTGGATCCATAGGAAACAGACTTGTAAAAGAAAACATAAAGATTAATTCTATGAATCTGTCACAGAAGACACAAATTTAGATGAAGGAGAGGGTTATCATAGGTCCCCCTATGGAGATGCTACTTTTGGCAAAATCCTAGAATTGATAAAGTAGAAGGGGGGTGATCCACAGATACACTTTCCCCAGAAGAATCTGTGTTCCTGGAGGTTTTCGAAGCTTGCTATTCTACCACTTGGGTGGTCTGTTCTCCTGATATCCTCACGGATTTGGTGGGTCAAAGTGCCGTGGAAGGAACCTAACAAAACACAGTCAATACCAAGCAAGCCTGACAAGATTTTAGCAGCCCTAAAGATAGGGCACACTAGAGTAAATGTCTTCCAGTAGCTGCTATGGTCAAAGAGGTGGCCACTAAAAAGGCACTCAACAAAGAGGGGACATCTGTTCATCTACTTAATAGGGGATCTAGGGCACAGGACAGATCTGGAAAACAGACTTATCCTTCAGTGACTTTTTCAATTAGAGCGCTGAACTACTTGTCTCATGTCAGAGGCATCCAGAGACAATTTACCAAAGAGCTTACCAATTCTTTCTTGGGCAATCTGCCAGTGGATACCCAGAAGAATGTGGAATTCCAGTTATATAACCTCAGTTCTTTTCCAATGTCTCCATGTGTCAGTACTCAAATGCAGCTGATGGAGTAGCTAGAGTAGCAGGCACTGGCATTGCCATTCACCATCGTGCCTGGATGTGATTATGTGATTTTGTGGAAGGCTTTAAGCTGTCTTTCCTTAATGCCCCTTTTGATGGCACCACTCTTTTTGGATCAAAGCTTAAGGACACACTAACCAGGAACAAGCAGGATGGTTAGACCCTGTTTGCCATGGAAATTCACTTCTCCACTCCTCAAAGGACCATTTCAAGGAATCAACAAGAAGGGAAGAAGATGTTCAGAAAATCTCAGGGTTTTAACTAAAACGCTTCCTTGGACAAACCCTCCCATAGCAATGGACATTGCCCTAGGGCAGAGGTGGTCTGCAAAACCAAGGATTTTGTGAGCCCTTTTCTGAGAAATCCTTCAAGAGCTCCTGAAGGATTACCCACTGCTATACTCTGTAGGCACGTATCCCTGCGCAATCAAACCTGGTAGGCCATGGTAGGCCATCACTGCAGATTCATGGGTGCTGTAGATAATCTCCAGAGTATACAGAATTCCATTCCTTGATTTCCCAAAACAGCAAGATCATTGCAGTGACTCCCTTCTGACCCAGGCAACTGTGGTTCTCCCTTCTTTTGGAAATGATCAGAAGCAATTACCACAAGCTTCTTTCTCACAGACTAGATTTATTCACTGAAAAACAGGAGTATTTGATACTCCCTGACACTGATCAACTTCAATTGACTGCCTGGATGATAGGGTTCTAATTCAGCCTTCAGGCATCCGTTTAATGAGGATGTGCAGCAGGCAGGAGTATTTGATACTCCCTGACACTGATCGACTTCAATTGATTGCCTGGATGATAGAGTCCTATTTCAGCCTTCGGGCATCTGTGTAATGAGGATGTGCAGCAGGTACTAATGGAGATAAGAAACCCTCCTACTAGAAAATCATATATTATTAAGTGCGAAAATGTTTTCTAGTTGTTGCCAGCAGCACAACCATCCCACATCCATTTAGGCTCGTTGTTCTCTTGGTTTTACAGTATTTTTTGAGTTACTACCATACGCAAGGCTTCTTTAACCTCCTTTATCAAAGTTCATTTATCAGACATTTCTGTATTGTCACTGCATGGATCTTCCTCCTTGGACACTGGCTCACCGTCCAGACCTTCTATCTCACCCATCTGCTCCTCGATCTAGACACCACGAATATGGCCACTTGATTACTCCTACAAGGTTTACTAAAGTAAATGGAAAAGATTTTCATTCTGGTCTACAGAAAAAGGATTGGATCCTTTTCCTGCCCCTCTCCCTTTCATTTTGGATTTTTTGTCAGAATTGTTTCATATAGGCTTTAGTTTCTCCACTATAAAAGTCCAGTTAGCAGTGATTTCATATTTTCACACTGGATATAATCAGACACCCATAGCTTCTTTGAAGGTTTCTAAAGGTTTTCACAAGGAAACCTTTCTCCTCAGACATCTGATCAGAGATCCATTTCCACCTTGGGACATTACAGTAATATTGCAGTCTTTTACACAATTCCCTTTTGAACCAGCAGCGTCAGCAGATCTTAAATACTTAACATGGAAAATTATCTTCTTAGTGGAAGTTACTTCAGCCTACAGAATCTCAGAATAATAGGCTCTTTCTTGCAAATCTCCATCTCTGATATTTCATAAAGATGAGTCTTTTTGAAACTGAATCCTTCATTCCTTTATTCCTAAGGTGGCATCTAAATCTAACATCAGTCAAGCCATACATCTTCCAGTTTTCTTCCCAAAGCTCACTAACAAAGGAGAATACATACTACACTTACTTGGTGTACATAGACAATTTAGATTTTATCTCCACAGGACAATAGACTTCAGCAAATCAGGTCCACTGTTTATTGCCTTTTCCAAAGTCAAACTGGAGTGTGGGGTTTCCAAGGCCACCCTCTCTAGATGGCTGTCTAACTACATTTTATTTGTTCATAAAATACCATTATGTAAAAACCAACAACTCATTCAATAAGATCCATAGCAACTGCCACAGTTTTTTAACAAAATCTACCCATTGATGAGATGTGTGCTGCTGCAAAATGGTCAGCTGTTTACACTTTTGTTTCTCATTATAAACTGGATGTACAATCCAGATCATGCACCTCTTATGGTTCTGCTGTCCTCAGGAATGTCCTTCATTGATGCCTTCCAGGAAATTTGTAGCTAGGGAATCTGTTCCATCTGTTGAATCAAATGAAAAAGGACAACATTGGATATGAAAGTTATGAACTCACCATAACGATAGATCCATGTTGTCCTGTTTGTGTCTGGTTCAACATCCCTCCCTTCTTCACCCTTCCAAGTTGCCACCTGCTGTACCTCAAAGAACAGGTGTTACTCTCAGCTGTCTTGCAATCATCAAACTCAATGTTGATTGTTCTTCTTTCTTTATTTACATATCTATCTACTAGGCTTGATTCAAGCATATTGTTTAGAAACATATATAGGTTAGTGGGCAAACTTGATCTTAGGTATTCTGGGAGAAGCAGGGAGGGATTATGAGTAGAGGAAGAGTCATAGCCCTGGATCAACACATTTGGAAATGCTGTAGATGGGGTCCACCCTGAATCTGAAAGCCATCCAAGTTGAACCAGAGACAATTTACCAAAGAGCTTACCAATTCTTTCTTGGGCAATCTGCCAGTGGATACCCAGAAGAATGTGGAATTCCAGTTATATAACCTCAGTTCTTTTCCAATGTCTCCATGTGTCAGTACTCAAATGCAGCTGATGGAGTAGCTAGAGTAGCAGGCACTGGCATTGCCATTCACCATCGTGCCTGGATGTGATTATGTGATTTTGTGGAAGGCTTTAAGCTGTCTTTCCTTAATGCCCCTTTTGATGGCACCACTCTTTTTGGATCAAAGCTTAAGGACACACTAACCAGGAACAAGCAGGATGGTTAGACCCTGTTTGCCATGGAAATTCACTTCTCCACTCCTCAAAGGACCATTTCAAGGAATCAACAAGAAGGGAAGAAGATGTTCAGAAAATCTCAGGGTTTTAACTAAAACGCTTCCTTGGACAAACCCTCCCATAGCAATGGACATTGCCCTAGGGCAGAGGTGGTCTGCAAAACCAAGGATTTTGTGAGCCCTTTTCTGAGAAATCCTTCAAGAGCTCCTGAAGGATTACCCACTGCTATACTCTGTAGGCACGTATCCCTGCGCAATCAAACCTGGTAGGCCATGGTAGGCCATCACTGCAGATTCATGGGTGCTGTAGATAATCTCCAGAGTATACAGAATTCCATTCCTTGATTTCCCAAAACAGCAAGATCATTGCAGTGACTCCCTTCTGACCCAGGCAACTGTGGTTCTCCCTTCTTTTGGAAATGATCAGAAGCAAAGCTTCTTTCTCACAGACTAGATTTATTCACTGAAGAACAGGAGTATTTGATACTCCCTGACACTGATCAACTTCAATTGACTGCCTGGATGATAGGGTTCTAATTCAGCCTTCAGGCATCCATTTCATGAGGATGTGCAGCAGGCAGGAGTATTTGATACTCCCTGACACTGATCGACTTCAGCTGACTTACTGGATGATAGGGTCCTATTTCAGCCTTCGGGCATCTGTGTAATGAGGATGTGCAGCAGGTACTAATGGAGATACGAAACCCTCCTACTAGAAAATCATATATTATTAAGTGGAAAACGTTTTTCTAGTTGCTGCCAACTTAACCATCCCATTCAAGGCTCGTTGTTCTCTGGTTTACAGTATTTTGAGTTACTACCATACGGCGTTTCTTACTCCTTTATCAAAGTTCATTTATCAGACATTTCTGCATGTCTGCATGGATCTTCCTCTTTCAATGCTTTTTCATGTCAAAATGTTTTTGAAATGGATTTTGTGTAAGAGTCCTCCAAGAAAACCAGGGGCCCTTCCTTATGATCTTCATTTTGTGTTAGAGAAGGTAATACTTGATCCTTTTCATAGGTTCATAGGTGCTTACTAGGCTAATGACCACAAGGGACTTTTTAAGGGTAGCCATGCATACCAAATCTCTGACAAGTTCTGATACCCTTGATAAGTGTAATCAGAGGCTTACAAAATGAAACATTTACAAGCAGGGCCTGGGAGATGAACCATTTACATGTTGCCTGTGTTCATTAGCAAGTCAGGTGCCAAACCAGGGTTGAATTTCTTGTTCCCCATCTACTTGTCCAAACTGCACTTGAATTGGGTTAGGGAGGAACTCTGCTTCACATGGATGAGAAGCCTGTTGCAGAGATGGGATAGTGTCTGGAATACATATCTGTCCCTCCAGCAGTTCCTATTTATATCACAGGCAAGGTTTAAGTCTTTAAAATAGGTAATTCTGGTACTGTTTGTTTTGTAGATAGGCAGGAGGTCCATCAGAATGGGGTCTGACAATGCATAGGTACATCTTTCTAATAGCAATGCCCATCCCAGGGACATCCAGTGTGCTAGCAGACAGGCTAAGCCGAAACATTCTTCATCCTTATGAGTGGTCCCTGAATCAATCAGTGGCACAAACTAAATTTTCCACCACTGGAGCCAACCTTGTTGTAACCTGTTTGCTTCCAATCTGAACAAGTGCAGCAGTCACTTTGCCCTCATCCATCAACAGGACAGGCCACCAAGGGAGTCTCCAGTCTACAGTGGGCCCTAGGGGGCTACATTACACCTTCCCCCCATTCCCCTTAATCATAAAATACATTCAGAAAGCCAGGAGGTGCAAGGAGAAAGTGATCCTCATTGCTTCTTATTGGCCCCGACAGATTTGTTTCCTGTTTCTATGACTTCATCTAATAATATGTCCCTGGATGCTGGCTCACAGACCAGACCTCCTATCACATCCTTCCAGGTATCCTCTCCCAGACCTAGACACCCTGAATCAAATTGCTTGATTTCTGCAGTTTTGACCATGGTCAGAGATGCCAGGTTTTCACAAGAAGTAGTACATATTTTGACAGCTTATCTATAGGTTAGCACCAGAAAACTGTATAGACGTAAATGGAGAAGATTCCCTTTTTGGGGCCTTAGACAAGGAATTAGATACATTTTCTGCTCATCTGCTTCATTTTGGAATTCCTTTCAGAATTGTTTTGTAAAGACTCTAACATCTCCACTGTAAAAGTACAACTGGCAGCAATTTCTAATTTTTACATTGGCTATAAAACTCCTCTAGCCTCACTGAGGGTGTCTAAAGCTTTTCTTAGAGGTACATTTCTTCTTAGATCTCCAGTACAGGACCCTGTCCCTCCTTGGTATGTCATAGTAATGTTACGAGCCCTTACAAAATTTCTTTTTGAGCTAGCAAATTCAGTGGATGCTAAGTTCTTGATTTGAGAAAAAGTCTTTTTGGTAGCAGTTACTTCAGCAAAAAGAATTTCAGAATTACAGGCCATCTCTTGTAAACCATCTTACCTGGCCTTCCATAGAGATTGTTCTTGAAACCAGATCCTTCCTTTATTCCTAAGTTGGCATCTAAGTCCAGCATCAATCAATCTATTAACCTGCCAGTTTTCTTTCCAAGATATTGAAACAAAGAATATACTTTTCAATTGTTTGATGTTCACAGACAGCTCAGATTTTATCTCCATAGAACAAAAAGTAGCAGAAAGTCAGATCGTTTTTTCGTGGCCTTTTCCAAAGCTAAGCTAGGTATGGTGTATCTAAGGCCACTCTTTCAAAACGGTTGACAGACTGCATTTTGTTTATTTATGAAAAGCTGGGACTACATTTACTCCCCCACCCCCAAATAAAAAACTACAGCTCATTCAACTAGACCAGTAGCAACCTTAATGGTTTTTCAAAGAAACTTACCAATTGATGAAATTTGTGCTGCTGCAATGTGGTCTACAATTCATACCCTTTTGTCACAATATAAACTGGATGTACAATCCAGATCTTGATAATCTTTTGGCTCTGCTGTGCTCAGGAAAATCCTTCCATGAGACCACCTGCAAAGAACAGTATCTAGGGAATTTGAATCAGATGAAAATGGACATCAGATGCCAAACCTATGTACTCACCATAACGACAGATCTGCATTGTTCTGTTGTCATCTGGTTCAACATCCCTCCTTACTTCCCCTTCCAAATTTTCACCTTTAGTACCTGAAAGAATGACTGGTACCCTAGGAGTCTTGCATTCTCCTCAGAAATCATTCCAGTAGGTAGATCAACCTGGTAGTCCTATTTTTCCTTTTGTATAGAATATAATTTTGCATTCCCTGTTGTCTTTGGGCCAGCAAACTCAATCTGAGGTATTCAGAGGAAAGGAGAGATAGAGAGATTATGGGTAGGGGAGGAGTCAGAGCTCTGGATCCATGTGTTTGAAGGTGCAAAGACCAGATCCAAGTTGGATCTGAGTCCTATCAGTTGAACCAGATAAAAAAAAAATAAGACAACATAGGTCTATAGTTATGGTGAGTACATATTCTTTTGCTAAACACTGCTTTAATTCCAATCCTACTCTCTCTGATAAGAATGGGAATGTTATTAATAACTATAAGAAAACGTTTATGCTTCTGCAACTTTGATTTTCTGAAGTTTGAATTGTCAAACGTATATACTAATGTTTGTTCTGACTAGTTGTGAAAATTTGAGGAATGTTTTTTGTGTAGTTTATTCTCTGTGAAGAAAAAGAATCTGCATTAAATAATTTAATTTACTCTATTATTCAAGTCACTACTCATTGTATACAGTGTGTGTATGATTCTGTTGATACTTCTTCAAGGGATAGGGACACTGGTACTGTTTTGAGGAAGTTTGCAAAGCTATGTTCTCAAAACTTCCCAGATGATGTTAAAAACTAGATTTTAAGTTCTACTTTGGATAGAGATTAAGTTTTTGGCCCCTCTGCTACAGACATGATCAAAGAATGTGATGAAAGGAGTATGCTGAAATGGGGAATCTCTAAGATGTTACAGCCCTTTTTTCTAAGTTTTCCAAAGAATTCTTAAACTCCTTATCCAGTTTTGATAAGAAACAAAATAAACAGTCTCAACAAAACACAGGTAAACAGATGTTTAAGAAAAAAAATGGCAAGTGGGTTCCAAGAAGAATTCTGGAACCTTCCAAAACCAAGGACAGTCCAAGAAGTCAGAATGACTAAGAGACTTTGTTTCTCCTCACACCCTGCTAACCCCTTTTTTCCTTTCAGAATATCTGGATCTCCATTTTCCTTTTTGGCAAAAGATAATTTTAGACAAATGGGTTCTGAAGATCATTCATCAAGGCTCCAGATGGCACTGGGAGGAAATTCCTCCTTTCCAGGGGTGAAGGGGGGGGGAGGTAGTTCCTCATCCTAGACAAGACTCTTTTGTTTCCATCTGTCCTTCATTACGTGCCATCCCAGGGAGTGATAGAACACGATCCCCCTTTCTAGGTGGGAAAGGATTTTTATTCAAGGATGTTTTAGTGCCAGTGAAATTAAATCCATGGAGACCAGTTCTGGTTCTTTGTTTCCTAAACCTGTGTGTGATGTCGCCTCTTCTTCCCCATTCAAGTTTCCTTGTAACATTAGGTTTAAAAGATGATGATCATCAAATTCCTATTCATCCAGACTTCAGGCATTTCTTAACGTTCTGTGTCTAGATCACATTATCAGTTTTCTACCTTACCATTTGGACATTCCACTGCACCAAGAGTATTCACAAAGTGCTTCAGTTGTATCTTGTTGCAGGTTACAGGGTGTCCACATTTTTCCATAGTTGGATGACTTACTTATCTTTGCAGAGTCTTTTTCAAAGTGTCAGGAATCTCTCTCTCATGGGTGAGAGATCTCTTACTGAAGCTGGGATTCCAACAGAGCACTCAAAAGTCTCTCTTGACTCCTTCTCACAGGACTGTGTTTCTGGGATGTCAACTAAACACCACAGTTGAAAGATCCTTTCTTCCACAAGAAAATAATAGATCTATATCAAGATCTGTTCCTAGAGTTTTCAACTCAGACTTTGGTCACAGTAAGGGAATACATCAGGATTTTGGGTCTTATGGCTTTTATGATTCTCATAATACCACTGGCAAGACTCCACATGAGAAGGATACGGGGTATCTGAAGTCTCCTTGGTCCCAGTACTGGGAATTACCAGAAGAGAAATCACTTGGTGGAGACAACAGATATCACCAAATCCATGTCTCTCCCTCTTCCTCCCTATTCAAAAGTGGTCAGTCAACACAGATGGCTTAGATTTTGCTTGTGGAATAGCTCCAGGAGGGGTACAAGTGCAAAGTGTGTGGGACACCAATTGCAGATGCAGGCACATAAATATAACATAACTTCTTGCACTGATCACGACACCCAACTTTCTGAATCATCTTTGGTCTGTTGGATCTCTTTTATGTGTTACAGACAATACCACAATCATGTGGCACATCAATAATCAAGAGGAGCCAGGTCGTACCCCCTCTGCAGACTAGTCATGTTAACTTGGACTTCATGGCACGATTTCATTCTACAGGCATCCTACATTCTGTCACAGCAAAATCGTGTGGCACACAGGCTGAGATGGCTAAGGGCAGACCCTCATGAATGGAAACAAGATCAGGGGCCTTCCAAGATTTGATCTGTCTATAGGGAGTTCGTCAAGTAGACCTGTTTGCCTCCTCTCTGAGAAATCATCTGGCAAGATTCTGCTCCAGGTCTCCTTGCAGGAAGGCCTGGAAGGCAGATGCCTTTTCTTTTCCAGGGACTGGAATGTACCTGTATGTTTTTCTACTCTTCCACTAATATCCAGTATACTTCTGAAGATTTTGACAGCATCCTGCAAGATCATTGCAGTGACTCCCTTCTGGCCCAGGCAACTGTGGTTCTCCCTTCTTTTGGAAATGATCAGAAACAATTACCACAAGCTTCTTTCTCACAGACTAGATTTATTCACTGAAAAACAGGAGTATTTGATACTCCCTGACACTGATCAACTTCAATTGACTGCCTGGATGATAGGGTTCTAATTCAGCCTTCAGGCATCCGTTTAATGAGGATGTGCAGCAGGCAGGAGTATTTGATACTCCCTGACACTGATCGACTTCAATTGATTGCCTGGATGATAGAGTCCTATTTCAGCCTTCGGGCATCTGTGTAATGAGGATGTGCAGCAGGTACTAATGGAGATAAGAAACCCTCCTACTAGAAAATCATATATTATTAAGTGGAAAATGTTTTCTAGTTGCTGCCAGCAGCACAACCATCCCACATTCAAGGCTCGTTGTTCTCTGGTTTTACAGTATTTTTTGAGTTACTACCATACAGCGTTTCTTACTCCTTTATCAAAGTTCATTTATCAGACATTTCTGCATGTCTGCATGGATCTTCCTCTTTCAATGCTTTTTCATGTCAAAATGTTTTTGAAATGGATTTTGTGTAAGAGTCCTCCAAGAAAACCAGGGGCCCTTCCTTATGATCTTCATTTTGTGTTAGAGAAGGTAATACTTGATCCTTTTCATAGGTTCATAGGTGCTTACTAGGCTAATGACCACAAGGGACTTTTTAAGGGTAGCCATGCATACCAAATCTCTGACAAGTTCTGATACCCTTGATAAGTGTAATCAGGGGGCTTACAAAATGAAACATTTACAAGCAGGGCCTGGGAGATGAACCATTTACATGTTGCATGTGTCCATTAGAGAGTCAGGTGCCAAACCAGGGATGAATTTCTTGTTCCCCATCTACTTGTCCAAACTGCACTTGAATTGGGTTAGGGAGGAACTCTGCTTCACATGGATGGGGAGCCTGTTACATAGATGGGATAGTGTCTGGAATACATATCTGTCCCTCCAGCAGTTTCTATTTATATCACAGGCAAGGTTTAAGTCTTTAAAATAGGTAATTCCGGTACTGTTTGTTTTGTAGATAGGCAGGAGGTCCATCAGAATGGGGTCTGACAATGCATAGGTGCACCCTCAAAAGCCTGTAGGAGATAGAACAGGGATAGGGCCTTGAGGCAGTCTGCATAGGACATTTTACTTACACCTTATATTCTTTTAGTGAGGAACCTCTATTGATGTTCCAATTGTTGAATATACCTGGTTAGGTACATACCAAAGGGGGCATTGCACTCAGTAGCAGGTCTGATGAATGCCGAATACAATGGAACAATGGCTTTCTTGGACTTAGATGCCATACCTTTCTTTATAAGTTGTGCAACATACAATGATTTCCTCACTACTGTAAACATGTGATGATCAAAGGCTAGATTACTGTCTATGTGTGTCCCTACATCCCTGACTACTGGGTCAGCTCTAAGGGGTGTGTTGTCAATATGATAATTACCAGGGCTGGATGACTTCTCAAAGGATACTGTCATGCATTTGTTAGCATTTAGTTTTTAGTCTATGGATCTGACACCAGCTGTTTGTCTGTGTCAGCCCTTCCTGGAGAACATTTGTGTCAGTGGGGAATTCAATGACAGCTCCTAATTTACAATCATTTGCAAATTTAGTGAGCCAGAGACCACTGATATTGGCCTTGACTTCAGAGAAGTAAATACCAAAAAGGAGCAGTCCAAGGACTGATCCCAGAAGGACTGCACTTGTGACTGGCCTCTTTGTAGAGGTAGACTCCGCATTTCTAACTTCCTGGGTCCTATCTTTGAGCCAGTTGGCTATATACTGTGTGACATTTGGGTTTGTACCTAACCTCTTAAGTTTGTCAACAATGCCTGAGAGGGGTATTGTGTCAAATGACTTAGCATGGATAAAGTAGGCAGTGTTAACCATTTTGCTCTCACCCATTTGCTTTGGTGAACTGCTCAAAGAAGTTCACCAGGTTGAGTAGGCATGATCTGCCCTTTACAAAACCAAACTGGGTTGGGTCCAGTGTCTGGAGGTTTACTATATCTCTATTGCTCATCTCTATGATAACTCTTTCCATGGATTTAAATGCAAGACTAGTGAGACTTATGGGTCTGCAGTTTGCAGAGTCTATAAATGGCCCGCCTTTGTGCAGAGGAATGACTGTTGCTGTTCTCCATTCATGAGGCACAAAGCGTGTTTGGAGGCTACATTTAAATAGCAATGCCAGAGGGCCTGATAGGTCATGTTTCATGCTATTTAGAAGGCTTCCTGGGATATTGTCTGGGCCCATTTATGCAGTGTTCTTGGCCTTAGAGAGAGCATTAAAGATCTGTTCCCTAGTGATAGCAGGGGGCATTATATTTGATGGTATTTCCTGAGGGACGGTTGAGGGGAGAGAGGGGTAAAGTTGGAGCTAAATTTATCGGCCATTGGATTTGCTATATCTTTTGTCTCAGTATAGTAGCTCCATTAACAATGAGCTCTGCACACAATTGTGTATTGACTTTGAGGTTGCGGACATAGCTAAAGAATGCCTTGTGGTTGTCCGAGGGCTGGGAGGCCAAATTTACCTCAGATTTGGCTTTGGTAGAATTTATTTGTCCTCTGAATTATTTGTTTAGTTTGGTGAGAGTGATTTTATCCTGCTGGTTGCTGCACCTCCTAATTTTTTGCAATGATTAACTTCCTTCTGTTATACAGCCTGTTGCTTTATTGGCTTGTTGTTTGAATTAGTTCTTTACGTCTTCTTGGTGGGTACACCTGCCTCTATGCAGCCATTAACATGCTTGTACAGGATTTCTGTGAAAAGTTCTGCATAGTCAGCAGTGTTCTCAGGGTTTATGGGGGCTTGACATTTTTCCAGATTATCACTTAATAGTAGAAGGTCAGCCTTAGAGTAATTCCTAAATATTCTGGGTTTAGCTGAGGATCCAGATTTTATTTTTACTTAAAAGGAAACCATTTTGTGGTGTGAACTTACCAAGGAAGACGTTATAGTAGGGGGTGTGCAGCACTCTCCCATATTAGTGAGGACCAGATCCAGTATAGTTGCACCCCTGGGTGATATATTGACTGTCTGGTCCAGGGAGTTTGTGTTTACAAAATCCAGGAATCTCTGTGCCTGTAAGTTCGGTGCCATACAGGATTCCTATTTAATAGTGGGGTAATTAAAGTCACCAATGAATATGGTATTGGGTGAGTGTGTCCAACAAGTTTAAAATACATAGTATGGATTTCCTGGGTCATGGAGGGGGACCTGTTGCTTCCAAGGAAGTGTTATTGGATTTTACTTATGGTGATTTGAACATGGAGCAGTTCAAGTGCATTGTCCTGTTTGACCAGCCATGAGGTATATTTATTTTTGATATAAATAGAGACATCTTCACCTTTAGTCCCTGTCTGTGTAGTAGCTGGTCTAGATGTGTGGAAGGTATTATAACCTTCACTGTTGGTGTGCTCTTCACAGCTTTAAACCATGTCTCAGTGACCACACAGACACAGACAACCTAATAAATAGGACCTGCTGGAGAGATAGTTATGTATCCCAGAGACTACCCTGCCTATGGAACAGGATCCCCATCCATGTGAAGCAGAGTTCCTCCCTAACCCAATTCAAGTGCAACTTGTACAATTGGATGTTAAACAGGAAATTCATCCTTGGTTTGGCACCTATGTCTCTAACAGACACAGGTAACCTGCAAATGGTTAATCTCACAGGCCTAATCTTACACTTATCAAGGGTATCAGAACTTGTCAGAGATTTGTGATGCATGGCTAGGCTTAAAAAGGCCCTTGTGGTTGTTAGCCTAGTAAACACCTATGAACCTATGAACCTATTAGCATTCTCTAGGGTGAAGAGGGCTTTTAAGGAGTAGAGTTTTTTTGTTTAGACTCCTAGCAATGAGCAGTAGTATCTTTAGATTTTATTGGTTTTGATTTGCAATGTTGGAAGTTCTTTCAGTTTGGCTTTGCCTAAAAAAGGCACTATAGGGGAAGAAATGTTTTAGCTAATGTTCGAAAGCCTAGAGGGGGAGAGGTGCAGACCATCCCTGGCAAAGCACCGTGGTCTGTTGACCATCTCCTTCCAAGCGGATGAATATTGCACCCCCTTAGAATGACACCAGAAACTATGCCAATTATTGAAGTCAGTCTATCTTTTGTTTGTATTGTGGCATCATCCTTGCAGAAGGTAAAATACTTGGCTCATGCCAGCCTGAGACATATATTTTAAGAACTTCATGATGTCTCCCTTCATATAGTCTAGGGAGGTACATCTCAGGTCATTTACTCCCACATGAAGTATGACTGCATCATACTGGTACTTGAGGTCCAATGATCTAGTTTGTGTGTAAAGCTTCTGATAAGCAACTGGCCATGACTTTCTCCTTACTCAGCCTGGTGAGGGGGACATCAGTGTGTCTCATGATGGAGTCTCCAATGAGAAAAATGTTGTATTGTGTGGTGGCTTGCCTTATTGGCTTAGAGGTAGAGGCTCCATGAGATGTGGCTCTATATGTTGATGTGGGTGTTGTTTTGAAAGAGTACATTTGGGGCTGCTGAGGGTATTTGTCATATGTACTTCATCAAGGAGGTCTTTGGAGTTTAGGAAGGTTACATTTAATTGCCTCAGCATATGTGGGTCTATATGTCTGATTTGAATTGTGCGTGATGGATGCAGCATGTGTACTACTGACAACCTTATTGACATTAGAAGTACTTTTATGTGAGAGGTTTGCATCCAGAGATATTGTGTAAATGCATCTCTCACATACCATATCAGTTTGTTTGAGAATTAACTGGTTGTCAGTAAACATGAGGCAATTTGTTCATTTCCTCAGGATGTCCATATCCACCAAGCTGGCAACAGAGATAGTGGGAATATTCATATCCATGGCAATAGACCCTTTTTATTGGTTAGACAGTTGGCGTGAGCATATAAAGCAGTGTCAGAAGTATCCAATTTGCAACTATGGGGACAGTACTTGTCACTGCAAACTAGTTGTCCTGTGTGCAACTGAGGTGAGGTTCTTAACATGGAAAACATTGCAATGAAGGAAGGGTATGTGATGTGCAAGTTCTTATTGTGTGTCAATCCTACCTCATTTTCCACAGAAACAGGGTTTCTTTGAGAGCTAATCCTTTTTTGTGCATAAAGTGGTATCAGTGTTTATTTTACGCCAAACTATCCTTCTTTTTGTTTTCTTTTATGAACCTAAAAATGAGAGAAAAGGATACCTTATACCTTGGATGTCTACAGACAAGTCAGGTACTATTCTGACACAACAAAATCTTTTGGATCTTTGGATCAATTGTGCATTTCTTGTGAAGGTTAGAAGAAAGGACACCCTGTGTCAAAGCAGAGTCTTTCCAAATGGTTGCCCAAGGCTATTATATTTTGTTATATTCAACACAACAAAACTGTTCCAGGCAGGGTCAATGCCTACTCTGCCAGGGCCTTGACTTCATCTATGGCTTTTTGGAATGGTTTGTATTCTACAGGTATTCTAGAAGCTGTAACTTGGTACTCTGTGCATTCTTTTATAAAGTACTATAAGCTTGATTTCTTCTGTGGGTCTAGATCAAAGCCTCCGGGGGCTCCTGGACTCTTCTCCTTCCACTTCCCAAATGTAGTTAGCTAGGGTAATTTACCCACATAGCTAAGGCTACTGCAGCAGTGGTCAATATGATGAACATAGTGCAATTATGTAAGTAAACTTATAAACAAACTGAATAAAATACGAACAAGTCCGAGCGACACTGGCAACCACACTCTGTTTAATAAATTGAAGCGCTTTTCGTCTGCTACAAAGCAGACTTCTTCAGAATACATTAAAAATGAACACCAGCTCTATTTAAATAGCTCAAACACCATAAAAAAGTGGGAAGGTTAATCCATCAATAAAGTTACCATAACCGCTTAAAGGGAAACCATACAGATCACAATAAATAATATATAGCACAAAAAAATATTAATGTATGTGGCCAAGCATCCGTCCTTAAAAAACAGCCAAATCATACACAAGACATTTTAAAACTGTGGACAATTTATACATCAAAGAAAATAAAAAAATGAATAAATACATAAAATAAAAATGCAATTACTCATATTCATTTAGAAGATAAACATACGTTAACCAAACATATTGCTATTACTTTCCTACATAGATCATCTCTCTAAGCTCTTAAGCTTTAACAAACTACTTATAGAAATTGCCTCATTCAAACCAGGTACATTGCAAGCATCTAGTCTAATTTGCCATTTTAATTCTAACTCCTCCAGTTTAAATGCGAATGGACCATCTCGGAACCTCCCTTGCGGAGCCAGCGTGGCTAACCTCGTCATGACTTATTGGGAATCAGAGTACGTGTTTAAAAATGAGACTTATGTTGAACATGTTGCATATTATACTAGATATCTTGATGATATTTTTGTTTTATTAAATGGAGACGAACAAGTGGCTAATACCTTATTGGAGGTTTTCAACAGTTCAAATGAGTTTCTGAAATTTACGTCAACATTCAATTCTGTGTCAATTTCTTACTTAGATATATTGCTTACCAAAAACACTGAGTTGAAGTGTTATACAGCTAAAATATTTCGGAAAAACACTTACTCAAACATGTTCCTTCATTTTTCGAGCTGCCACCCTTTTCATCAGAAAAGGGCAGTTGTTAAAGGGTAACTTATTAGGGCAGCTCGAATTTCCACCCAAGATGTGGATTTTGAAGATGAATGTGAATTTTTGAGAACGGCCTTTATACATAGGGGCTATCCGGGAGCTCTTTTGGATGACTTAATAGAGGAAGTCAGAATGAAAAGAGTTAACCATGTATATGTACCAATATTGGCTGGGAGAAGTGTTTTATTAGAAGATGACCCTATTTTTGGAGGGTCGGATCGTCCTTCAATAGTTGCTGAGTCTGTTGATTCAGGCTTTGATAACATGGGTAGTAGTTTTATTACTACATTTTGTACGCAGAGAAGTTCCTGTATTAATATTATTAAGAAAAATTGGGGACTGTTTAGATCTAATCAAAATTTAATGAGTAAACTTGGTGAGTTCCCGAAAATTGTTTTCAAACGTGGTAGGAATTTGAAGGAAATGTTAGAGAATAATATAGTTCGAACTGTTAAAATACCAGGTATGATAAAATGTGAGTCTTGTAATATGTGCAAACATATAGATGTAACTAGTTCTTTTACTGTTAACAATTGCAAATACAGACTACAGGGGAAGTTCAATTGTAATTCAAAAGAAATAGTGTACTTCGCTAAGTGTATGTGTTGTCCTGCATTCTATGTTGGTAAAACGGAGCTTAGGCTTCGTGATAGAATCTATGAGCACATTTATGCTATAAGCCACAAGAAAGTGGACAATGTGTTAGCCAAGCACATTTCTATGTTTAGTAATTACCATTTTAAATTTATGGTTATTGATAGCATTTTTCGGAGGTTCCGAGGTGGTCCATTCGCATTTAAACTGGAGGAGGTAGAATTAAAATGGCAAATTAGACTAGATGCTTGCAATGTACCTGGTTTGAATGAGGCAATTTCTATACGCAGTTTGTTAAAGCTTAAGAGCTTAGAGAGATAATCTATGTAGGAAAGTAATAGCAATATGTTTGGTTAACGTATGTTTATCTTCGAAATGAATATGAGTAATTGTAGTTTTGTTTTATGTATTTATTCATTTTTTATTTTCTTTGATGTATAAGTTGTCCACAGTTTTAAAATGTCTTGTGTATGATTTGGCTGTTTTTTAAGGATGGATGATTGGCCACATACATTATTATTTTTTGTGCTATATATTATTGATTGTGATCTGTATGGTTTCCCTTTAAGCGGTTATGGTAACTTTATTGATGGATTAACCTTCCCGCTTTTTTATGGTGTTTGAGCTATTTAAATGGAGCTGATGTTCATTTTTAATGTATTCTGAAGAAGTCTGCTTTGTAGCAGACGAAAAGTGCTTCAATTTATTAAACAGAGTGTGGCTGCCGGTGTCGCTCGGACTTGTTCGTGTTTTATTATGTAAGTAAACTTAACATAACAGTAGATGCTTCAATGATCACTTCTCCAGTAGCAGTTCCCTCTCTCCAACCTCCATCTGTTTTGGTGCGTTGCTTATGCCAAGGTGTGGTTATTTATTTTTTTGCTCTTCCTAGCATTGTCCTTTCAGGGATCAGCCTCCCTCTCTTTGTTGGCAGGAAAACTGTGAAGGATTTGACACCCAATCTTGTGTTTTAGTCAGCGCAGCTGGAGCTGCCAGGCAGTTTGGGTGCATGGAAGGTGCCCTGAAGCCTTTAGATTTTCTTGGTTTTGATTTACAATGTTGGAAGTTCTTTCAGTTTGGCTTTGCCTAAAAGAGGCACTATAGGGGAAGACAATGTTTTAGCTAATGTTCGAAAGCCTAGAGGGGAGAGGTGCAGACCATCCATGGCAAAGCAGCGTGGTCTGTTGACCATCTCCTTCCAAGCGGACGAATATTGCACCCCCTTAGAATGACACCAGAAACTATGCCAATTATTGAAGTCAGTCTATCTTTTGTTTGTATTGTGGCATCATCCTTGCAGAAGGTAAAATACTTGGCTCATACCAGCCTGAGACATATATTTTAAGAACTTCATGATGTCTCCCTTCATATAGTCTAGGAAGGTACATCTCAGGTTATTTACTCCCACATGAAGTATGACTGCGTCATACTGGTACTTGAGGTCCAATGACCTAGTTTGTGTATAAAGCCTCTGATAAGCAACTGGCCATGACTTTCTCCTTACTCAGCCTGGTGAGGAGGACATCAGTGTGTCTCATGATAGAGTCTCCAATGAGCAAAATGTTGGATTGTGTGGTGGCTTGCCTTATTGGCTTAGAGGTAGAGGCTCCATGAGATGTGGCTCTATATGTTGATGTGGGTGTTGTTTTGAAAGAGTACATTTGGTGCTGCTGAGGGTATTTGTTATATGTACTTCATCAAGGAGGTCTTTGGAGTTTAGGAAGGTTACATTTAAGTGCCTCAGCATATGTGGGTCTATATGTCTGACTTGAAATGTGCGTGACGGATGCAGCATGTGTACTACTGACAACCTTATTGACATTAGAAGTACTTTTATGTGAGAGGTTTGCATCCAGAGACGTTGTGTAAATAAATCTCTCACATACCATATCATTTTGTTTGAGAATTAACTGGTTGTCAGTAAACATGAGGCAATTTGTTCATTTCCTCAGGATGTCCATATTCACCAAGCTGGCAAAGGAGATAGTGGGAATGTTCATATCCATGGCAACAGACCCTTTTTATTGGTTAGACAGTTGGCGTGAGCATATAAAGCAGTGTCAGAAGTATCCAGTTTGCAAGTATGGGGACAGTACTTGTCACTGCAAACTAGTTGTCCTGTGTGCAACTGAGGTGAGGTTCTTAACATGGAAAACATTGCTCTGAAAGAAGGGTATGTGACTTGCAAGTTCTTATTGTGTGTCAATTCTACCTCATTTTCCACAGAAACAGGGTTTCTTTGAGAGCTTTTCCTTTTTTATGCATAAAGTGGTATCAATGTTTATTTTACGCCAAACTATCCTTCTTTTTGTTTTCTTTTATGAACCTAAAAATGAGAGAAAAGGATACCTTATACCTTGGATGTCTACAGACAAGTCAGGTACTATTCTGACACAACAAAATCTTTTGGATCTTTGGATCAATTGTGCATGTCTTGTGAAGGTTAGAAGAAAGGACACCCTGTGTTAATGCAGAGTCTTTTCAAATGGTTGGCCAAGGCTATTATATTTTGTTATATTCAACACAACAAAACTATTCCAGGCAGGGTCAATGCCTACTCTGCCAGGGCCTTGGCTTCATCTATGGCTTTTTGGAAAGGTTTGGATTCTACAGGTATTCTAGAAGCTGCAACTTGGTCCTCTGTGCAGACCTCTCAACCAATCGGGGACAAATTTCAACAGAATTAGGGACAAGTCAAGAAAAAATCAGGGACAATCAGGGACACTTAAAATATTAGTGCTATTAACTTGAAACATTGACAGAATCAGAACATATGAATTAATACACGTTTTCTGAAGTAAAAGAAGTTTATAACTCTTAATTATTGTCATTATTCATTAAGTGTAATTCACCACCTTTCCTCCAAAAGTCACTAGTTTTAGGAGGAATTAAGAGGGACAGAGTTAAAATTTGAGTCAAAATCAGGGACGTCCCTGAAAATCAGGGACAGTTGAGAGGTATGCCTCTGTGCATTCTTTTACAAAGTACTATAAGCTTGATTTCTTCTGTGGGTCTAGATCAAAGTCTCCGGGGGCTCCTGGTCTCTTCTCCTTCCACCTCCCAAATGTAGTTAGCTAGGGTAATTTACCCATATAGCTAAAGCTACTGCAGCAGTGATCAATATGATGAACATAGTGCAATTATGTAAGTAAACTTAACATAAAAGTAGATGCTTGAATGATCACTTCTGCAATAGCAGTTCCCTCCCTCCAACCTCCTTGTGTTTTGGTGCGTTGCTTATGCCAAGGTGTGGTTATCTATTTTTTTGGTCTTCCTAGCATTGTCCTTTCGGGGAACAGCCTTCCTCTCTTTGTTGGCAGGAAAGCTGTGAAGGGTTTGGCACCCAATCTTGTGTTTTAGTCAGCGCAGCTGGAGCTGCCAGGCAGTTTGGGTGCATGGAAGGTGCCCTGAAGCTTTGGAAGCCTGCCAGCTGTTATAGCCTTGGCAGGATATAACCCACATAGCTAAGGCTACTGCAGCAGTGGTCATTTGATTATCTAATGTTATGGTAAGTTTACTTACACAAGTGTATTTTTTTCCCTTGGATAGTGAGTTAGTTTGCTGCAGAGGTTATCAAAAAATGGGATGAGAGGGATAAACTTATTCAGGGAATCTCTCAGACTTGTCATCCCTTCTTTTCAAAATTTCCCAAGGGATTCTGTACCCCTTCTTATAGTTTTGGCAAGAAACAAAATAAACAAGCTCAGCAAAATGCTGTTAAATAGATGTTTAAGAAGCAATGACAAAGGGGTTCCAAAAAAGAATGCATTCCTACCAAAACTTGTTAGAGATTTAGGATGCATGGCTAGGCTTAAAATGCTCTAGTTGTTGTAAGAATATTTAGCACCTATTAACATATAACCTAAGGCAGCACCCCCCCCCCAAAAAAAGGGACAGTCAAGTAAGTCAGAATGACTATTTAAGGGACAATGTTCCCCTGGCAGTCCCTTATTCCTTCCAGAAAGACTGATTTTCCGTTTCTTTCTTTGACAAGAGATAGTTTCAGACAAATGGGTTGTGAATATTATTTATAAAAGGAGCAATCCTCATCCACTAGTCCAAACTCTTCTATTCCCCCTGTCTTTCAACATATGTTGTCTCAGGTAATAATACACCCATTTCCTCCTTCCCAGTTTAGGAAGGGTTTTTATTCAAGGATATTTTTGGTGCCAAAGAAAAAAAATGCCTGGAGACCAATTTTGGAGTTTTATTTCCTAAAGCATTTTGTTATAGTGCCCAAGTTCAAAATGCTGTTACTTCACATCCTGTTAACCCTTCTTCCTCATTTAAGTTTTCTAATAACACTGGATTTAATAGATGCTTATCATCACATCGCTATTCATCCATATTTCAGGTGTTTCTTAAGGTGTTGTGTGTCTGGATTACATTATCAGTTCTCTGCCTTGCCCTTTGGACTATTCCCTGAACCAAGAGTGTTCACAAACTATCTAGCTCCAGTTGTAGATCATTGCAGGTTACAGGGTATCCACAGTTTTCCATATTTAGCTGACATGTCCATTTTTCTACAGTCTTTTAAAGTGTCAGGAGTCTTACTCTTGTGTGAGATTCTTGACAATTTGGGATTCCAAGAGAACACTGAAACATATTTGTTTACTCTGTCACACAGGATTGCGTTCCTAGAATGTTTGCAAGTTCAAAGAACTTTTCTTCCAAAGGAAAAAAATAGATCTATATCTAGATCTAGTTCCAGGATTTTCCACTCAGTCCTCGGTCTCTGCAAGTGAATACCTCAGGATTTTGGGTCTCATGGAATCTATGATTCTCATGATACCCCTGGCAAAACTACACTGGAAAAAGGTACAATGGTATCTGAAGTCTCTTTGGCCCCAGCATCAACAAATTTTATCTTTTTGAATTCATTTCTGGGATTTGTCAGAAAATAAATCACTTGATGGAGACAGCAAATATCCCTGAATCCAGGTCTTCCCTTCTATCTCCCCTTTCCTGCTCCAAAGCAATCAGTCACCACAGATGCTTCAGACTTTGCTTGGGGTGCATTGTTAAGGGAGTAAAAAAGTGCAAGGTATCTGTCACAACAAGGACAAATGCAACCAAATTCATATAGAATAGATACTTGGTCTAATCATGACACTCAGCTCTCGGAACTCTCTGAATTAGCTTTGGTTCTCTGATCCTTTTCAAGTTGTTATAGACAATACCAGAGTATTGTGGTACATCAGCAAGCAAGGGGTACCAAGTCTTACCCTCTGTGCAGATCAACCATGTTAGTTTTGGATATACCTTTGCAGCAGAATCTCACTCTACATGCATGCTGCATTTTGTCAAAGCAAAATTGTTTGGCAGACAAGCTGAGCACGATGAAAGCAGACCCTCATGAGTGGAAACTAGATCAGGGGTCTTCTAACAGTTGAGCCATCTGTGGGGATTTCCTCAAGTAGACCTCTTTGCCTCTTCCTTGACTGATCAGCTGGCAAAAGCCTGCTCCAGGACTCCATGTTAGAAAGCCTGCAAAACAGATGCCTTTTCTTGAAAAGAATGTTCCTCTATGTTTTTCCACCCTTTCCACTGATATCCAGAGTACTTCTGAAGATTCAGGAAAAATACCCCAGAGCATAATTGTTACTCCCTTCTGGCCCAGGCAAGAGTAGTTCTCCCTTCTTTTGGAAATGGCTTGAGCAATTATCACAATCTGCCTGACTAAACAGATCTACTCACAGAAGCATAGGGGTGTTTGATACATCCTAACCCCAATCAACTTCAACTGACTGCCTGGATGATAGGGTCTTAATTCCTTTTAGGTACCTGTTTTCTGAGGATGTGAAGCAGGTACTAATGGAGGCGAGAAAACCTGCTACTAGAAAATCATATATTAGGAAATGGAAAAGGTTTTCTCTTTGGTGCCAACAACATAACCATCACCCATTCAGGGCAAGTATTTCTCTGGTTCTGATGTTGTCTTTTTTGTCCGTTCCTCATCCATTAGGATTTGGATCGCACTTTGTCAATTTCTCAGTCTTTGGATCCATAGCTCAAGCTCCTTCCCTTACCCATATTCTTCTCCTAAGCCCTGGATTACTCCAGATCTCATTTGTTGCTTCCAGCAATCAGACATGGTTGTCATGGCTCAAGTTCTTAGGAGATAAGTGATGTCCTCTTGTTGGCATTATTACCTCTTTCCATGAAGGTCTTTGACCTTTCTCTTTTACCTACCCCTGTGATAAAAAAAGAAAAAAAGCTATATATCTATAGGTTCATAGGTTCATAGAAGGTTACTAGGCTAATGGCCCAAGAACACTTACAAGCCTAGCCATATTTATCTGAGTTACCCCAAGTGTCATGGTTAGGTGAGTGAAGTTTGCAGAGGTAAGGGTCTATGGTAGTTAATAATTACTTCCTCTGTCCAGAAGGGACATGGGCACCACCCCAGGAGTGAATTTGTGGACACACATCTATTGATCTAGGTTATGCTTGAAGAGGGTCAGGGAAGTGTCCTGTTTCACTTGAATTTGAAGCTTGTTTCAGACAAGTGGAAGTCTCTGGGAGATGTATCTATCTCTCCAGCATGACCTGTTCATGTCAGAGGTTAGGTTAAGATCACTGGAGTGAGTGGCCTTTGTGCAGTTTGATTTATGAATGTGTAGCATTTCTATCAGGGCCAGGTCAGAGACTGCCCTGTAAGACAGGCACAGGTCACCACTTAGCAAAGAGTAGGAGACAGAATACAGTGGTAGAGCTTTCAGTCTTTCCAAATAAGATGTGTTTCGTGTACTCTGTAATTTCTTGGTGAGAAACTACTATGGTCTCTCCAATTGTTGCAGGTGTCTGTTAAGTACATGAAAAGGGAAAATTGTACACAGTTACTGGTCTGATGAGGGATGAGTATAATGGAATTACAACATCCTTAGATCTAGATGTGATGCCTTTACTTATAAGATGTGCCACACAGAAGGATTTCCTTACTACTGTGGATACTTCATATTCATAGTTGAGATTGCTATCAACCTGAGTACCCAGATAATATAACACTGGGTCTACACTTAGGGGGTTCTGTATATAATGTAATTAGCAGGGATGTCAGCTTCCCAAAGGGAATAATAATGTATTTTTTGTATTTAGCTTTAATCCGTGCCTTGGGCACCAATCATTTATCTGTGTTAACCCTGTTTGTAGTATATTAACATCATTGGGGGGCTCAGTGATTGCTCCCAATTTGCAATCATCAGTGAACTGGTCAGCTACAGGCCATCCAAGTTTACCTGGACTACTGAGAAATAAATTCCAAACAGTAAGGGACTCAGCACAGAACCCTGTGGTATGCCACAGAGGTGAAGTCACCCACTTTGACAATATTTATTTATTTATTATTTATTTTACATTTGTTTACTGGGAAAATCCAACTGGATATATGCCCATTGTCAGTAGAGGCCTGGGGAGGAAAAACTCCAGAAAGCAGAGTATAAATATATTAGGAACAATAAGTTTTCAGTAGGGTGACAAACATGGCTAAAACATAGTAGACAACATCAAAATCATGCGGCTTCAATTTCACACAATAATACACAGAGTTATGGGCTAAATCCCTTCAAGAACTCATACACTTATTAGATTATAAGATTGAAATGCTTAGGGAGAGTTTGCAGGAACAGTGGGTGGACACTGCCAATGCTGTTGGAAGTGTAGTTTAGGATTGGTGAGCAAGTTTGGCAGGTAGCATAGTCCAAGTTTTGCCTACTGAGTTGGCGAATAGTGAGTCCCTAGCCACATTTATGCCCTTAGTTGTTTGTACCAGCAGTTTGTCAGCAGAGCGTAGTGTCCTCAGGTTGCTCTATGGTTTGATGATCTTTTTAGTGCTGGTGTTTTTTCGGGTTGATATAGTATTTTGTGGGTTATTATAAGTTGGTTGTATCGGAGAAGACTGGGCCACTCTAGCCATCCTAGTTGAGTTAGGTTAATACAATGGTGGGTCCTAGAGGCAGCACCTGTAGCAAATCTAGCAATATGGTTGTAACAACTAGCAAGTTTGGTAAAGGTGGCTTGGTTCAGGTTAGTGAAGAGGGGGGAGGCATAGAGGAGGGTAGATAGTAGGTGGGACCGAGTGATAGTGGTTCTTGGAAAAGGAGTGAGGAAGGGTTTGATCCTGTATAGGGAGCCCAGTTTTTTGTTGACAGATTTGATGGTTTTATTGACATGGATATCATCTTTAAGGCATTATCAACTGTGACATCCAGGAGTCTTGTGTGAGTATCTGCGGATATAACTGTGCCATTGTTAGAATTTATAGTAAATAATGGTGAGGAGGATTTGCAGGTGAGGGAAAAGATGAGCAGTTTAGTTTTGTTGGAGTTTAATAGAAGCTGACAGTTTGCAAACCATTTTTCTACATCATTGAAAGTATTCTGGGTTAGGGCTATAAGCTCAGTTGAGGAGGAGGTGGTACATATTAAAGTAGAGTCATCCGTGTATTGGATGCAGGTGGCCTTGGGAGAGGTGGTGGGTAGGTCATTGATAAAGACTGAGAAGAGTACTGGTCCTAGTATAGAGCCTTGGGGGACTCCTAGAGTAATGGGTAGATGTGTGGATAGGTTATTCTGCCATAAAACTGCTTGTTGTCTATCAGACAGGTAAGACTGGAACCATTTAATGGAGTTACTATTTATTGACAGTTCATTCAGGGTGTGGAGAAGCAGTTGGTGACTGACCATATCAAAGGCCTTAGAGAGATTAAGGAACACAGCTGAGATAAGTTTGTTATTGTTTCGATTGGTGTTGATAGAGCTAGAGAAGGACAGGAGGGCTGATGTGGTGCTCTGGTGTGGCCTAAAACCATGCTGAGAGTTAGCCAGTTGTTTATTTTGGGTGAGGTAGTGCATTAATTGGTTATGAATGCACTTTTCCATAATTTTGGCCAGTGGTGATAGTATGGCTATTGGGTCGAACGTTTGAGAGGTCTAAAGAATTCCCTCCTTTATGAAGGGGAATGACATGGAAAACCTTCCAGAAAGAGGGGATAGTGGCTTCAGTCAAGGTGCAGTTTATTATGACTTGAGATAGGGTATGCAATAGCATCTGCCCCTTTTTGTAAATATTCTGGTGGAAGGAGATCAGCTACCAGGGTAGTGGGCTTTAGTTTGTGCCCCATCAGTGAGCCAGTTGGCTATCAATCTGGTAATGTAGGGGTTAACTCCCAATTAGGAGAGTTTTTATATAATACCTGAGTGGGGGATTGTGTCAAATTTCTTAGCTAGGTCAAGATAGGTGGTATGCACTGTCTTTCCCTTGTCCATGGCTTTATTGACTTTCTCGAAGAATTCAACTATGTTTAACAGGCATGATCTACCTTTAATGATTCCAAACTGGGTTGGGTCCAGAATTTGGAGATTATCCATGTCCTTGTTAATAAGGTCTGTAATGATTCCTTCCATGGCCTTGCAGATGAGACTAGTCAAGCTTATGGGCATATAATTACCAAGGTTGGTTGATGGTCCCTCTTTGTGCAGAGGGATTACTGTTGCTCTCCTCCATTCTGCAAGAACATAGCCAGTTCACAGGCTGTGGTTAAACAAGGATCCAAGTGGGTTTGCTTGTTCATGCTTTAAGTTGTTAAAAAGGCACCTGGGATGTTGGCTGGTCCCACTGATACTGTGTTTTGGCCTTGGAAATCACTAAGATGACCTGCTGTCTTAAGATAATAGGCTGAGGAATGGTGGTAGGTACACTTTGGGGGATGACTAGAGGGGACAGGGAGGTGAAGTTTGCTCCAAATCTGTCAGCTAGCAGGTTGGTTATTACCTCCAGTTGAGTATGGCAGTGCCATTCACAACCAGTTCAGATCATAGCTAGGTATTCCCTTTTAGATTTTGGACATAGTAAAAGAATGCCTTGTCATATTCCTTAGCTAGGGAGGCAATTTTTGCTTCGTAATTAGCTTTGGAGGACTTGACATGATCTCTAATTTGCTATTAGATTATTAATTTGCTATTGTGGTTTCTAAGATCTGTAATTTGTTTGTTTAAGCTAGAGAAGGAGTTCTTCCTCTGCTGAGCCAGTTCCCTCTTTTTCCTGGACATTAGTTTCCATTGTTGTATAGCCTGTTTATACTAGGGGTCCACCAGGGTGGCTTGTTTTTTCGGCAATACCTGGTTTTAATCCAGTCAGGTACAGCCGATTATATACAACTGTTTAAGTGGTCATATGAGGCATTGGTGTACACCTCTGTATAGGAGTCCATGTTATCTGTGCTTGAGGGGGCTTTTAAACTTTTTATTTCATCACTTAGTAGGGACAGTTTGTCTTTGAAAAATTTGTAAGCATTTTTGAGCTTGACGGGGTATCTTGTATTGTAATTACATTGAACGAGACTGATTTATGGTCTGATCTTACCAGGGAAGGCATAACGCGGGGGGTGGGGATGCTCTCCCATGTTAGTTAATACTATATCCAAGTACTTCAAAATGCAGGAAATGCAGAGCAAGGTACCACACAAGCTTGTTCTCCTTCAGGAACACCAAAGCTATATTTTACAACAACAAATAAGCGCTTTCGTTTCAAATTAACTTTGAAAGAGACTTCATCAGAAACAGTGTATTGTCAGCACAACTACATTTAAAATACAAATAAATAGTGACTTAATTTCCTCCTGCTAAGCAAGAAACCAAAATTTTAAAGTGGCAGAACATAAAAAACAGTCATAATATATGTCAATATTTAAATAGTTACTTAAAGGGACCCTAATGATTCATATAACAAATAATTACATTTTCTCATACTGCATGATAATACTATCCAATTTCTAAACAGATTTTAATAGCAATAAATAAATAAATAACAGTCCTATATGACATAAAAAGCCCTACCATGGCATAAAATGGATTTCTAAGATGAATCCATAGAATAAATACCTGTACATAAAATCTTGCTATGTAACTGTATAAATATGTAATAGATAACAGTATATATATATATATATATATATATATATATATATATATATATATTTAAAATGAATTTTATAAGATGAATTTTATAAAATATATAAAAAATATGTATATATATATATATATATATATATATATATATATATATACATAAAGAGAATAATAAACACAATTAATCTACTAGTGTCTATCAACTGCCTTTATTTTTAATAATCTACTAACAGACAAATTGTCATTCAGACCTGGCCAATACAATGAATTCAGATGAAGCTGCCACGAAAGTTCCAGTTTCTCTAATAAGTATGGCCAGCCCCCACCCCGTTCCATTAATTTTACAGTAGCCAACACAATAAATTTGAAGCTATGCTCAGGATGTGCCGAAATGCGTTTAGCTAAGGCACTGAATTCATATTTGTCTTGAATGTTCCTCAGATGTACCCCAGTTCTACTCTTTAGTTTACGCTTTGTTTTGCCCACATAGAAACAGGGGCAATTTGAGCAGAGGGCATAATATACCACTTTTCAGATGTACAACAGAATTTCTCTTTGAACTTAATATTCATTCCATTAATTTCTATATTATTAGTTTCTAGAATGTTCTTACAATACTATATCCAAGACATTTGAGCCTCTTGTTGGTGTGCTGGCTAGCTGTTCCAGAGCATTTGCATTGTAAAAGTCCAAGAACCTCTTTGCCAGCATGTTTGTGATGAGGTATGTTTCCCAGTTGATGGTAGGATAATTAAAATTACCCATGAGTAGGATGTTGGGCTGTATGGCAAGTGACTCCAGTAAATGCAGGAATGAGGTATGCTTTCCCTGTTTCATTTCAGGGGATCTACAGCAAGCTATAATGTGGTACAGGTCTTTGCCTGTAGTTAATTGGACATGGAGTAGCTCAAGAGAATCATACTGTTTGACCAGTCTCAAGGTGTACTTATCCTTAATGAAGATGGATACACCTTCTCCTTTGGTTCTTTCATGGTCAGTTTGTGGTCTGAATGTATTGAAGGCATTGTATTCCTGCATGGCCAGGGTGCTTTCGCCACCTTTGAACCAAGACTCAGTGACTGCACAGATGTCAGCGTCTTCCAAAGTGAGGAGTCCTTCCAAGGAGTGCAGTTTCTTGTTTAGACTCCTAGCATTAAGCAGCAGTACCTTGAGTTTATCTAGAGAGGATTTTGTTATGTCAGCAGGTTCTTTATTTTGACACTGTCTAAAAAAGGCACAATGTAGGTGGCTAATGCCTTTGCCAGTATCTAAAAGCCTAGAGGAGACAGGTGCAGACCATCTCTGTCAATGCACTGTGGCCTGTTGATGGTAAGGTACACCTCATGTCTTTCACCCCACATGGACTATGACAAATGTATACCTGTACTTGTGGTTGAGTGACTTGAGTGCTTAAGTGACTTGACTGATGCTGGCACCTGACAGGCAGCTAACCATAACCAGCTCCTTATCCAGCCTGGTGAAGGGAACATCCATGTATCTCACAGTGGAGTCACCTATGACCAACACATTAGGTTTTGTGGTGTTACATCTTATGGGTTTATTTGTTGAGACACTAGTGTGTGCATTATTATGTGTTGTGGTTGGTTTTTGCATTGTTATGAGTGAAAATGGTTTCTGTTTGGGAGGCCTCTGATCTTTTGGTAAGTTACTAGTAAGTACCTCTGCATATGTGGGTTTATGTGTCATGTCCTTATTTAATGTGAGAGTTGTGTGCATGCTGACAGCCTGTTTGGCATTAGATTTGCCCATATGTGAGAGTCTTGCCTCCAATTTCCTATTGTAACTACATCTCTCATATAAAGTATATGTTTCAGGAATAAGTGGTTATCATTGTGATGCCCACCACTGCTACCATTATGTGATGGGTACTAATATGTGTTGTCCCCATGTTAGGCCAGTAATCAAGTAGCCTGAATCCGCACCACTGACATTGGAGAGGGACATGCACTTGGAATACAAATGGATACACTCAGTATTTCCGGATGCAGACCACTCTGAATCAAGTACAATTTCCCTTAACAGCACACAGGAAAGGCACTCAGCCCAGAGTCTGGATGTCTCTATATCTGCTCCCTCCAGATCCCCAGTAAGACTCCCCACTGGTACAGCTGTAGGGTCAGGTCCTCAGCCGGGTGTCCAAGCCAAGTCCTCCAGCATCCTCTCTGAAACCAGTGCTTCATGCCCCTGCCCCAAGTAGCTGACACACACATTCTTTAAGATTTAATTTTCACATACACACACCTGGGAAAGGCTGGCACAGATCTACTAGCTATGCCCCCTTTTGTCCAGACCAGGTAGATACCACTCCCACCTGACTCTCCACAATCAACTACTCTAAGGCCCTTAACAAAGGGTGTCCAATTATACTGTACAATATTAATACTAATACAAATGGTAGTAGCTCACCAAGACAGCTAGGCCTTCTGGAGTGGCCCATACTAAGTACTCTCAAAGGTTAGATGCTCTCTACAAGAGCAGCCACAATTAAAGTATTAAATATTGAAACCTAAAGTATTAAATATATTTAATAATAAATAATAAAAGTACTTGAAATCACAGTAAACCACAGAGTTCAAATCGCAGGAAATACTGAAAAGAACATTGAAGGACAGACTCAAACATTGAAAATCATTATCTAAACTAAGCCTCACTATATTCCTGACTGAATCTAAAAGAATTTTACTGTTCCCTAATAATGTATTTGGGCAAGGCAAGATAAAATACGTGAACAGTCTTTCTAGTCAAGCTCCAAAAACAGAATGCTCTCTGTTCTAAGATCACTCTCTGTAAAGTGTAATATCCAAGATGATTTGCAGAATGACCTTATCTGGTCACCTGACTCTAGGTTCCCACAATATCTTTATTTTGAAGTTTGAGAAAAGACTTTAGCCGACTGCTACAATATACATTTAGAGCTTTTATGGCAATGCCTAGGGGGCAGAATTATTTACAACACTTTCCCCCTTCTTTACAAAAGCTAACATAATGCCTGCTCCCAGACCTAACATCTGCAGTCCTATTCAGCACTGTGGGCTTCTGGTGTCAGTCTAAGGGGATCCAATATCTGTCAGCCTGGGAAGATATGGTCAACAGGCCACATTGCTTTACCAGAGATGGTCTGCACCTGTCTCCTCTAGGCTTTTGGATACTGGCAAAGGCATTAGCCGCCCACATTGTGCCTTTCTTAGGCAGTGTCAAAATAATTTACATTTCCCTTATTTTTCTTAAAATAAGCCAGCTGGTTAACCATTGCGGTGCTAGTGTCCTCTATTAAAACATATACATTTAATTCAGTTACCATAATATATGCACATTTCTTTTCATTTCAGAAGGGTGCACTGTTGATACATTTTAACACAATTAAGACAAGCAAAGCTGACAAATACAGTTTCAGCACAAACATCTGTACAGATAAGCTTGATATACAAATGACATATAATTATTTATTAAATTCCAGCTAGCTGTGCTGGCACAATTCATACATCCACTGCCCTACTTCTCCCTGGCATGGCTGGCAGTACCTCTTACCATCACAATTAGTATATATGAGACAATTGCTACATTGCCTCAGGATGCCCATGTCTATCAGACTGCCCAGATAGATGATGGGAAACTACCAGTCCATGATAGCAGGCTCTTACTATATGTTTTATTAGGGAAGGGAGTGGGTTAATTTAACAGGACTGTGCTGGTAGCACCAAGAGTAAGAGAGGGACCTATACTTTGTGTAGGCTAAGGTTGATTAATAATACAATGATGCTCAGTGCGCAGCTGAGTTGCTCCTAGAGCAAATGAAAAGCTTGGAAGGGTTTCACTGACAGCTGTTTAGGGAAAAACTGAGCTTTTAGGCTTTTACATCTATACAAGGCACTGCTAACTGCCGCTGAGTAAAGAGCAGTACCATGCAAATGTGAGGCTTAAATATGAGTAAAGAGAAACAAATTTTAAGCTAACTACAAATCAGGAAAGCACACAATAAGCCTTTCATCAGCATTCTCTAATGCACACAGGTTACTCAGCAAATGTCTGCCACAAGGGTGTAGAAAACATTGTCTTAATGTAGAATAACTGGTTTGGAGCCTAAGTGTAACAAGAACTCACAAACTATATACAGCAGTCCTACAACTAACAGATACAATGTAATACAGTGCAATTAACTGCTTAAAGCAGCAGCAGATAGTGCATTTTTTGAAACTGCTGAAGTACATTTATAGTATATAAATGAAATGCAAAAAAATACTTAGAGCCCTTTTGTGTATTTCCCAGCTTAGATAGACCAGGTAAATACCTACTGCCACTAGATGAATAATCCCAGTCCTTCTGGTGTAAAAGCACAGTAAAGGAGTGTCCTAAGTGAAATACTACCACAAACAAACTTAAAAGACATGAAATGCTACCACAAACAAACTTAAAGATACAAATACAGCAGTTTACAGCAAACAGCTTATAAAAGTGTGGTTATTCAATAAAAGTACTCAGCTTTCTATAAATGAGCCAAGAGCAAATCAGCTGTACGTAATTTATAAAGGGACTAAAATCAAGAGAAGGTGATTAAGCCCTCCAGCCAATAAAACTACATGTAGAAATCTCGAGTGTTTCCCCAACCTAAACAAACCAGGTTACCTCCCAGTGCACTACATGGAAAATCCACTGACCTCTTGATGTAAAACCAAGTACTTGCTAGAGTGAAAAAGACATTACTTTATCCAAAAGCTAGCTAGATAATGAATTCAGATCAGGTAAATCAGTAGAACAGACAATGAGAGACAAAATGCACTCATTATACATAAGCACAAGGAAAGGCAAACAAATAATTCAATATATCAACAGCAATGTGGAAAGGAAGGTGCTTATTGAGCTCAATTTGCAGTAGGAGTGGTCAGCTTGAAGTCACCAGGTTTACAACGCAGATCAACAAAGGGGAAGGTGGATGGGAAATACAAGCAGGGAATCACCATCAGTGCTTTAGTTTATCTAGGGTTGAATTATTTTCTGCAAAAGACAAAGGCTCAGAAATTCACTGTAAATTTAAGAATCACATGACTTTTACTCATCTCACAAAGCAACACAAGTTCAAAACTATAAGCAACCTACAAAAATTCAGCAAAGAGGTATTTAATAAATCTCAAAAAGCTATACAATGGTCCTTCCTGAAAAGACTTCCCGTTAATGATGTAGTTGAAGATTTCAACAGCACCTTACTAAGCATTCTTAACTCCCCAGCCCCTCAGTGAACAAAAAGAATAAAAAAAATAACCATGCCCCATGGCTCACCAAGTCATGTACAATTCTAATTAAAGACAGTGACAAAGCATGGACTGCCCAGCTAAAGAATAAAACAACATAAATCTTCATTTATATGGTAAGTCTGCAATCAAACAAAAAGACAACTATTGCCTGATAAAAAATCATACTATTCCTACATTCAAGATAACCAGAAAAGCAACCCTAAGAAATTCTGGTCCTCTATAACATCACTGCTCAACCCAGGAAACAAAAATAATCCCACTCCATACCCCAAAATACCACGTCTTCAAGCAGCCACCAAATTCAACACATACTTTCTAGAGTCTATATCCAACCTAAAAGTAAACCAACTCATCCATCCCAACTCACTCCCAGTACTAACCTCTACACACCCCACACATTACACAAACACAACCAGCTCCTCACTCATAACTAAAAAGCAAACCATTCCCAGCTTACCTTTCAGCACTCCCTTTTATCTCAAATAAAAAAAAATCTACAAAAATTGAAACCTTGCTTAACCTCAGCAGACAACCTCACACCAGAATACATAAAGCTTGCAGGCAATAGCATTCCTTGTTAACATCTTAATTAATAGATCCATAGCTGAATCAAATGTCCCTGACCTATGGAAAAGATCATACATTACCCTTTACATAATAGAGGCAACTCCAGTGACATCACAAACTTTCCTCCTGTTGCAATCTTGTATCCCCTCTCTAAGATTCTAGAAAAATGTGTGCATCTACAACTTCTCCACCATCTTACACACAACCTACTTTCCCGCACGCAACATGACTTTAGACCTGCACACAGTTCCTCAGTAGCCTTATAATTCATGGACTCTGTCAACAAAGCCTGTGACACTGGTAAACTAGTATGTGCAGTATTGCTATATTTAAAACAAAATAAAGCCACCTTAGTCCAGCCAGCAACTAAATTTGAACTTAGAACATCTTAAAATTCTAATCTCTCTAAATAGTGTAAAAAAGTTTTATTAGAACATTAAGCACTTTCGTCCCAAACAGTTCACCAGGACTTCTTCAGAACAATGAGAACATTTAAAGTGAAGTCTTTTATAGAAAAAACATTGATTCCAATTATCCCATTAATCATAATTAATTCTTAAAAAGACAGTAACTATATAAAACTTATGCCATTAAGTACAATAGGAAAATTTTGCCTAAATATTTAAGTTGAAAATCTCTAACTAACAGGATTAAATTAGTAAATATGCATACCCATAAAAACCTTCTTAACCTAATGAAGTATTTCTAGATTTGTCAAAAGCATTTGACGTGGTATCTCACCCCAAACTCTTTAAAGAACTTTCTAGCATTGGTCTGTCCTCCTCTGCAGTTCAGTGGTTTTCTAGCTACTTAAATGACAGGCAGCAAGCAGTAAAATTGCAGGGCTCTATCTCCCCATATTACATCTCTCCATTAGGTGTACCTTAAGGATCCATCCTCGGCCCATTACTGTTTAATGTTTTTATCAATAATTTATATACATCCTCCTGTGAGGACATTCTAATCCAATATGCAGATGACTCCACTATCATCTGTGTATCAGACACATTAACTCACTTACAACACATAACACAACAAGCTTTCTCTTCCATAGAAACATGGCTCTCCAATGCTGGACTTCTACTGAACCCCCTCCCCCCAAAAAAACAAAGCTTCTTCTCTTCACCCACAAACCCCATAGCTTATCCTCCTACACCCCTCATATCAAACTTCTTGCAGAAAGTATGTCAACAGAAGAGCAGGGTGATCCTCACTACCTCATTCTGGCTTCAACAAGTGTGGCTCCCCTTATTTTGGCCTCATCTGATGTATCCGTCTTGGGTTCTGGATCCCTCTCTGTATTTTCTGTCTCCCTTGTCCAGATTTCCTCACCCGAGCATACAAGCCCTCAAGTTAATCACACTGTTTCTCTACTTCTTATGAAGGCTAGACAGTCCAGGCTTTCTTCCCAATTTCTGCGTATCCTTACTTCCTCCCAAAAAGAATCCACTAGGAAGCTATATATGAGCAAATGGAAAAAATTTTCTATTTGGGCCAATGAGAAACACCTAAATTTCTTTTTAGGCTCCATTACCGGTGGTTTGAGATTTTCTTGCCTTCATTTTTCAAATGGCACAAGTTACTCCACAATCAAGATACAGCTGGTTGCAATCTCCAGTTATCATGTGGGTAAAGATCATTTGTCTTTGGCCTCCCTTAAGCTATGCAAAGCCTTCCTCAAAGGTATGTTTTTACAGAGACCACCTATCAAGGATTCCACCCATTCCTAGATCTTGTCAATTCTTCTCCAGGCTTAAACTCTGTTTCCGGTTAAACCTGCAACAAATGCTGATTTAAAACTTCTGCCCCACAAAATTATTTTTCTAGTTGAGATTACATCTGCTAGACAAGTATCTGAACTTCAGGCTTTGTCTTGCCAGCCATCTTATATTATCTTTCATAAAGACAGGGTTTTTCTTTACACAAACCCTTCCTTTTTTTGAAAGTAGCTTTCAAATTCAGTCTTAACCAGTCCATAAATTTACCAGTTTTCTTCCCAAACTTTTCTGGTAAAGTGGAATACATGCTTCATTTGTTGAATGTATACAAACAACCGAGATTACATCCCCATAGAACAAAAGCTTTCAGGAAATTAGATCAATTATTTAATTTTCAATAGCTAAATCTGGACAATTTGTGTCAAAGGTCACATGAGCATGGTGGCTCACTGACTGTATTTCTCAAAGACCACCATAGGCTCATTCCACAAGGCCAGTATCCACTTCTTCTGCCATTCTATACATGACATTTGTGCTGCTGCTACTTGGTCCAATGTTAATACCTTCATAGCTCATTACAAGTTGGATAGCCTTTCTAGGAACAAGGCAGCATTTCTACCGTACTCTGAATATCCTTCCGTGAGACCACCCTAAGTTTATATTAGCTGGGGACTGTCCCGATGGTTGAGAGGTGAATGAAAAAAAAAACATCAGACACAAAAGTTATGTACTTATCATAATGATGCATCTGTGTTTTCTATTTTTGTCCTTCCTAAACTTACCCTCCCTCCTTTCCCCCTTCCTTTGGTAGAAGACACTAATATGGTTTCCTGGTATGACCTGGAGATACACACATCTGGCCTTTTTCCTCTCTGAACTCCAAATGTCTTTGTTATCCTGTTTCTACAGATATCTAACTGTATGTAGGTCTATTTCTTTCTAGTAAGTTGACATTGGGGGCCAACTCAATCTGAGGTAATCTGTGCTTGGGAAAGGATTATGGGTAAGGGGAGGAGTTAGAGCTATGGATCCAATGTCTGAAAAGTAGCCAAAGTCAGATCCAAAGTCAGATCTGGAATCCAATGGTTGAGGAAGGATGAAAGTAGACAACACAGATGCATTGTTATGATAGCTTTTGTTTTTACAATATTTGGGTGAGTTAATCCTCCACTTTCAATGCATTTGCATATGAAAATATTTTGAAAGGGGTTTTGCATGAAAGGCCTTCCAGTGGCTTCTCCCTGGGATCTTAATTTTATATTAAAGAAGCTAACACTTAATCCATTTAAACCAGCTTATCAGGCTGACTCGAGGTTCTTAACATAGGAAACAGTTTTACTTATTGCTGTGACCTCTGCAGGAAGAGTTGCAAGCTCTTGTGGTGAGTCAGCCCTACCTCATTTTCCACAGCGACAGTGTTTTGTTGAGAGCTAATCCTTCTTTTTATTCCTAAAGTGGTATCTGAATTTACTCTATCCAAACTATCAATCTCCCTGTTTTCTTTCCTAAACCCAAAAATGGGAAAGAAGGGGTACTCCATACCTTAGATGTCCACAGACAGCTCAGGTACTGTCTTGACAGAAAAAAATGTATCAGTACTTCTGATCAGTTCATTTCTTGTGAAGGTAAGAAGGGACAATCTGTCTCAAAGCAGAGTATTTCCAAATGGTTGTCTTGGGCTATTATCTTTTGTTATTCCCACCACAACACAACTATTCCAAGCTGGGTCAGTGCACATTCTACCAGGACCTTGGCTTTATCTATGGCTTTTTTGAAAGGGCTGGACTCTAGAAGTATTCTAGAAACAGCAACTTGGTCCAATGTACATATGTTTACTAAATATTAAAACCAGATTCCTTCTGCAGGTCTAGCTCAGGCTTTGCTAGGACTATTTTCCTGGGGCTGCTGGACCTTTTTTCCATCTGCCAGTTGTTCTAAGCTATGGTAATCTATCCATATCAGGCTACTGCAGCAGTGATCAATATGAAGAACTTAGTACAGTTGTGTAAGCTGAACTTACCATAACAGTAGAGGTTTGAATGATCACTGCTGCAGTAGCTGCTCCCTTCCTTCATCATTGTTTTTTAGTTTGTTTTTATGCCAGGATGTGGACTGTTTTTTTGTTCTTAACAATGTTCTCCCAGGGCTCAGCCTTCCTCTTTCTCTCAGCTAGCATAAAAGCTTTGAAAGTCTTGATACCCAAAAGTGGCTTTTTATTCAGCTCAGCTAGGGTATGTTGGAGGTGCCCTGAAGCTTTGAAAGCTGGTCAGCCTTTATATCCTATGGAATATAAAACCCCAGAGCTTAGGCTACTGCAGCAGTGATATTCAAACATCTGCTGTTATGGTAAGTTACTTACACCACTGCACTTTCCTAGAAAGAGCACAGGTGAAAAGATGATATGATCAGGAAAAAAAATGCCAGCCATTGTCAATATCTGGAAGAAGTGTGGAGCTAAACTGCCTGACCATACAAGGAATAGAATAATTGAGGTGGGAGGACTTCAGAGGGGCATGTAGCTGATCAGTAGCACTTGGCTGGGTCTAAAACTGAGATGTAGGGACAACTGTGTAATTAATATATGTCAAAGTGCATGTATATTCAAAAAGACGTATATGATGGTGATTCAGAAATTATATGACTCTGCAAGCTAGAGGAAAGTGACATGGATAAAAATAAGATGCAGTCAGGTAAAAAATATAAAAAAATGCCAGACAATATAACTATTATGAAAAAGTGCATAGTTTAAGAGGTATCTGGTGATATCTGGTATTAAAATCATGGTCAAGGGAGAACTTTAAGGGATGTGTGGTTGACCAGTGGCACTTTGCTGAAAACTGAGATGTTTGGGAAACAGTGTAATTTATCTGTATCAAATAATATGCATGTTTAGAAATGAGCATGTGCAGATGATTTAGCAATCATATGACTATGGGCTTGTGAAAAGATTTTTTTTTCAGTTTAAATAGCTAGTACACATAATATTTTTTAATAAAAGTTCAACAACTGTATTACATACTTTAATAATGTAGTCAAAAAGTTCAAAAAATATACCAGTATGATGCCAAATGCCATCTATGGGGGAACAAATACAGAAGATTGTTGAAGGAATGACTGAAGAAGCAGAACTGGAAAAAAGTTGCTTAATAGAAACAACTAAGCCAGAGGTAGACAGCTCATTAGCAGAAACATTGGTTATTTTGTCTGTTAATTAACACATTTTGTATAATAGTTTACAGGGTGATAAACGGCTGCCTTAAATATAACAGTATGATTACCAGACAATTAGAAACTCTCTATGTATGAAAAAGTAATGTGCAGGGAACTGTTTTATAATAGTCTTTCTCTTTTTTTTCCAGAGGTGTATGCAGAATCATCCTGCTCAATACTTATTAACAGTGAAAGTATTTTCAGTAAATGCCATCAGTATGTGGATCCTACAGAATATTATAAGGTATGTCCACAGCTGCTTTTATATTGTATTTAAGATGAAAAATTTACACCTGACAAATTTGTGATAGCGTGCAGCAGATATTGTATTTATGTGAAAAGAAGACTGGGAACATGTTACTGAGGATTGCAGTACATTGCAATTAAACTGTTCATTTTCGCAAGTTTTTTTTCCTAATAGGTTTTAAACATTTTTGTGTTGTGTTGGGTTGTGTTTGAAAATGAACCCTGCTAAGTTTATAACCATACAAGTCATTACAGTACTTTTTAATCTCATGGCTTTATGATCAGCGTTGGTCTTAGCAGTATCTATTGACTTAACAAGGTCTATAATTGGAGAAACGATAAACACAAAAATAAGACAGTATATTTTCAGGTTGAAAGGACTAATAGATCATACTCTAAATAGTTGATAAAAAGAAAAACAGTCATATTTTAAAATACCCTGATACTTCCTTTTCTGACTCGGGATTCACAGAAGATGGCTCCTTATCACATATGGAGACTGATTTGGATTCTCTGGGTGAGTCAGGTGTGTAAAATTTTATCTGGGTGAGCTGACAGAACCCCCCCACCACCACCACCAAGTACTAAACTATCAATATACACTTTGGAAGTCAAGGAAGGAGAAGTGATAGAAGGAAACATTCTCAGAGATTTGCAAATAGACGCCATGCTTCACAACAGGAACAACAGAAGGAAACATGCTCAGAGGTTTGCAAATAGACGCCATGCTTCACAACATTCTAAATGTTTTGAAGATTCTTGTCATGATCCATTTAATGGTTTATTAATCATTTTTTTCTGGTTAACTTAGTAGTGCTGAATGTAATATATTAAATAAAGGATTATGTTTTATTCCAACTCATTTTGTTTCCTGTACACAAATAGATAAAGCTTTAAGCCAGTTTTGCTGTACTTTAAATTTAAAATATCATTTGAGAGGGAAGCAATCAATAGATGAAAACACTTTAAAATAGAAAAAATATTTTTTGGTCTTGTTTATCTATGGTGAAACCATTTAAAGAATCTGTTATCAAAAATTTCTCAATAGGAACAATTTGTCAAAGGAAGAACATATTATACTGTTGGATTTAAATCAAAACAGGGCCATAGTCTCTTCTGCTGACAAGGGAAGGGATATTATTATTTTATAGGCTCATAGTCACTATTTAAATGAAGCATATGAACAACTAAAGTATCTAAGATTTTATAAGAAACTTGACTATAATCCCACTTTAAAGTTTAAGGAGCAGACCAATGAACCTTTGGACCACTGGGTAAATTCTGGGTGCTCTGATTCATTAAAGAAATAATTAACAGCCGACCATTCCAGAACCCAGTATTTTTATGTTAACATTCAGAAAAAATTGATAAAAAACTCCAAGAAGGCCTATTGTTTCAGGTCAGGCCTGTTTAACTGTGCCATTATTAGAGTTTTGGGAAGTATCTTTAAAACTCTCGCTGTTGTTTGTCAGGGCTTGTATTAAGGATACCACTGAGTTTCAACATACAGATGAAAGGGCATTGTTGTTAATGTGCTATCTATGTAGATGCACAATAAACTAATATCCATCACAAAGTAGGCTTTTAGCCCTGAAATATTGGCTGGAACATTGTGACTTGGACTTTTCAGATTTCAGTGATTTTTGGTATTGACAAAATATTTTTTTGTTTTTTTATGAGTGCTTTTTGTAGTTGAAGGGTACTGCCGTGAGTACAGCATTTACAATCTTATAAGCAGATCTTTTTGCAAGATTATTTGAACAGATATACATTTATGATACCAGTAAAAACATTTGTTTTCATTTTATTGATATGTGGCATTAATAACCAGATGATGTGAAACCTCTCAACTTTTACCTCCAGAGTTATAAACAAAGCAAAAAATAATTAAAGAAAGGCCACATATGATAGATTATCTTACAATGCTGCTATTTTAACTTAAAACATTTGAAAATATATTTTTATAATTTTAGGGGGTGATGGAGCAGAAGTTTGAGAACAAATTTGGGATGTCCCTCCAAATTTGAGGAGGGTAATTTAGAATAAATGAAAGTCTTTTTATAATACTTTTATGCAAACAGATTTGGTATATAGTTTATTGCTAAGGATGAATTATTTGCCATCATTTTTCTGGATGTTATTATAATGACAACTTTTGATGGCACTTTAATCAATAAGCTCCTTAGGAAGTATTTAAACAAGAATTCAGCTTTACGCAGCTCTAGCTTTCACCCACCACGTATATATAAAAATGAGCACCACTGCTTTGGTTGTATCAATCGCACGCTAGCATTTTTGGTAATTTACATTAGTAGTGAAAGTGGTTGAGTTATAATATAGTTGAACTGCTTGGCTGTGCTACAGTTCAAGATTTTTTCCTCTTTCTCCATGGTTGTGTGACCATATAGTAAGTATATTTAAATACCAGAGGTGTGGTAGTTGGGGAACAAAGCAAAGCTTTGAGTTATTTTTAGAGGTCACAAATATAACACATTTGTTCACATTTATGGTTACTTGGTTAAGACATTTTTTAGTTTAGATGATAGCAATCATTGATGAACTTTTTCACTGTATTTTCTGTCAATCAAAATCCATTTGGGATTAAGGGAAATAGACTCATAAAAATATATGTAAATCAATTTTTTTAAGATTAAGTCATATTTGTAGTGCCAATGAAGAGTATACTTCAGCAGCTTTAAATTTGGAACATGCGATGGTAAAGAGGAGCTATAAAGTTAACAAGCTATAAGAAATGCAAGCACAATTCAGACATTTAGGATGCAGTAATTTTTTGCACTATTGTATGAAGAGATTTGGTGGGAACGCTGACACTGTCAGATCACTACCTGTGGGACAGACAGGTGATTAAGTTTTGGACAATTTTTTTAAACAGTCAAGTTTTATCAGATTAGAAGTGTGGCAGGAATGAACAGAGTGTCATCATCATCATCTTCATCATCAAACCCCCTTTTCTCATTTTCTTCATGGGGTTGGGGTGACATGTCAACTGTGACCATCTCTCTCTCTCTATTCAGTGCCAAAGTCCTGCCTTCTTCGATGCTCATGCCTGACTGTCAAAGGATTTCCTCTCACACATTCCATCCACTTCTTTGCTGGACATCCTTGTCTCCCCCTTGCCTTCTTCCTGTTTGTCCCCAAATCTTCTTCATGAGATTGTCTTCTGCTTTTCTGCACATGTGCCTAAACCACTGTAGTCTGTTCTCTTTGACCTTCTGCATTATGTCGTCATTTCTTTCTCTGTCCCACAGTGTGCACCCTATCAACCATCTTAGGCACTTCATCTCCATCACCTCGACTGCTCTGCCTTTGCTGTCCATGTTTATGTACCATACAGCAGTACTGATTGCACTACTGTTTTGTACACCTTACTTTTCAGCTTCTTTGGCATTTCCCCTGCCATATACTACACCTGCCACTCTGTGCTAGTTGATGGCAGCCCTCTGATTTTGGCTTTGACCTTTTCATTCAGACTTCCCTTCTCCTCAACCACCCATCCCAGATACTTAAATGTGTAATTACTGGTATCCTGTTTATTATTTCCATTATACTTATTGTATCTGTGACACTTTGTATTATGTGTTTACCTTTTGGAGCTTTTCTCCTCAGGTCTCCGCTGAAAAAGGGCATCTGCCCAGTTGGACTAACCCAGTCAACAAATCCCAACTAAATAAATAAATAAACAAATAAACAAAGCTGTTAACCTGCTCCACTACTTTTTTTGCTATCTAAATTCTCATCTTCTTCCACCATTTGCTGCCATTACAGCTGTCTTATCTGCACTCACTTTCATCCCATGTACCTTCAGTTTTGCATTCTGTTCTCCTATCCTTTGCTGAAGTTCTTGCTCAGAGTCTGCCTGTAATGCTTAGCCGCATATCTGTTCTGTAGCCCTCACACATGCTGCTTTGAGGCACTGCCATTTTTTTCTCAATTCCACCGATTTCCTTTTCTTCATGAGGTTATAGAGCCCTGAGTAATTCCTTGAACTGTTATGCTTTATTTCCAGTCAATTTTCAGAGCTTCAGACTGGTCTCTGTTAATCTTAGAACCTTCTCAGACCACTGCTTTCAGCTGATTGTGGCAACCAATAATTTATGCTGTGGACTGACTGTTTTACTCGGGATAAATTTGCAATCACTGATTCTATCCCAAAGCCTTTTACTTACTAGGAGGAAGTCTACCTAAGTTGCATGCTAGTCATTCTTGTATCTGATCTAGTCGCTGACCTTTTCTGAACCATGCTTTGGCTACTATCAAGCTATTAGCCAGACAGAAGTCTGGAATGGCCTGTGCTTTATTCCTGTTTTCCCACCCATGTGGACCCAATAAGTCTTCATGTCCTGTTCTCTCTGTTCCGATATGTGCATTCAGGTCATTCATTATCAACACCAATTCCTACTGTCCTGCTTTATCTAGTAGGTCCTGCGACTGCTGTCTGAATGCAATCTTTTCTTCACTGTCACAACCTTCTTGTGGGGCATAGGCTGAAACTATGACTACTGTCCTATCATTAAGCTGGAGTTTGATTGTCATGAGTCTGTCACTAATTCTGATGACATCCTTCACTATCTCCTGAAGCCTCTCCCTCACCACAATCCCCACACCATTTGTAGCCTATCCTCCTCCTGAGTAGTAAGCTCTAGATCCCATGTCAAGAGGCTTTGCTGCACTGCCCTTCCATCCTGTCTCCTGTATAGGGTTCCTCTCACATAGTCAAACCTTTACAAGTTTGAACCACATATGGTCGAGACCTTACATTCAAATTTGTAAAAGAGTGTTTGAATGGAAATCTCCATAAGCAGAGATTTCCATTCACTTCAATGTGGCGCGATCTCAGAATTGGTATATTTAAGTAACAGGGGGTGGGGGGTGCAGGGGGGCTTGCCCCCCTACTTAAAACAAGTTTTTGTTTTCTGCATTGTGTAGTTATTTTTTTTTAGATACTCAAAGTTCTGCAACTTCGAACATAATGGTTTGACCATTAGGTGTTCGGATTGATGGAACTTCGACTATCTAATATAGACCCTCCTGGAAACATAGGATGTTCAGACTTTTCCTTATAATCATGTCATCCACTTCAAAGCTGCATCCTGTCAGTGAACCTACATTAAGGTGTAGCAATTCTTAGTTTATGTTTGGTAGTTGATTGTTATTTTTACATCCAGCTTTTGCTCAACAGAGTTATCCCAGGAAACCCAATCTAGGAGAATATGAAAACTCCAAACAGACATTGGCTAGAGGCCAGAAATGAACCTTGTACCTCCTGCTTGGGCAGCAAAGAACTTAACCATTTTGTCAAGTGGTCCCAAGTGAAGAGAGTGTGTGGTTGCTAAATGATGGCTGCAAACCATGTGGACACTGTTCACTATGTATGAATGTATGAGAATGTCAGTCTTTCTCCAAAAATTCTAGAAAGGTATTTCATATCAAACAGTGACTCACAGGGCCATTATTTATCTGGTCCAATGTGTGTGCTGTGCATATTATGTTGGACAAACAAGTAGAATGTTTAAAGAGTTTAGATTAGTTTTTATCTGAGTGATATTAATTGTATTAGGGAAGGGAAAGTTCTGTTTAAGCAAAACAAAATCACCCTGCAGGTTTTTTTTTTGTCTTAACGAGCATTAATAGCGTACAGTACAGTAAAGAGAGTCCAAATAATGCTAAAGATCTTTTGGATTTAAACATGGGAACACTATATGTTGCTGATCTTAATGAACATCTGAGAGATTCTGTGACTGCTGTTTAATACACATTGCTTAACAATTAATTCAGTCTGCCATTTTATATTTTAACTCAACTTGCATTTTTTTTGTCATATTTTATTTGTATTGACTATTGGGATGTTTGTTATGTCAGTGAAACATAATTTAAAAATGTGAAAATAATGTAGTTTGATTTGATTACATGATTTGAGGTTGTTTATATAAGCATGCTGGGCAAATTGGGGATTCATATATTGATGAAGCTTGTATGATAAACCTGGTTTATTTGATTTCTTCCTGTTGTGGCATAGAATAATGAATGAGTATTCTTTCCCTTGTGTGCTGTTTTTTTCTGCTGTGTTTCATTTATATTTATATCGAACACTAGGGAGAGATGGTGTTCCATGTATATTGGTGTCAGGACATAAACTGAGTTTATGTTAAGTCTGATGCTGGAATTTCAAAAATCTTCTAACTGAAAAACCAAGACATGGAAACAAATAAACACAAAAATGGTGGTAAAAAAACAATTTCCTTTTCTTATTGGTTAACCAATACCATAGTGATAAATATAAATTCACATGTATTTTGTTTGAATAAGGGTCATTTTACAGAAGTGTTTTTCTATGGAAAAGTGTATGGTTGAGATTAGGGTCAGAGTCAGGGTTAGCACACATTAATAAGTTGGGACACAGGGTTAAAGCCTGACTCTGGCCCTAACCCAACACACATTACCATAAAAAAATATTTCTATAACACAACCACTACACAAGACACTCAGAGACAGACCACATACAGCAGAATACATGCACAGTACTAAATGTATCCCCTTCCCTGGCCCCTTACTCTAACACTGACATACAAACACTTTTACACACACATTCCTACCCCTAATGGCAAAATATTTGCAATATCTGAAAGCGTCATCATTAAAATCTCACACACATTTACTTGACCTAGACACACCTCTGCAGTACTCGATAATAAGTGGTCTAGATGAATTTCGCAAGCAGTTCAGTCCGTTGGCAAAAAAGCTGTTGATAGAGTGACCTATACCCATATATAAAATTAATAGATATGCATGCAGACTGAAAAATTAACAAACATTAATAGAGGGCACAAGTGTATCTCTCCTCAAGCAGAAAATAGTAATCTAAAGTTCACAAATGGTAGCACCTTGCAAATCATTTTCATAACTTTATATAACTATTTTAAAGAGTTTGATATGCAGGTCTGCTTCAGCATAAAACTTTATTCAATAATGTCTCCACCATTACCTTTTTTAAACCACTGCAATAAATTCTTAATGGTGATTCTAACAGTTAGGGTATCCAGCATAACACTAGGCCTGATAGGTTGTGATCCTTATGAATATGTATGGGAGGGTTCCAGACCTTTGACACTATTTTGAAGACAATGTCCAGCACCATTATGAACAGAGGACTCATTAATATCTAATAATCCTTAGTCTGTACATTGAAATAATGTTTGATTAGATACATCTGAGATGTTTTATAAGGATATTGAGGAAACTGGGATCTCCAGCCATCTTCAATGAGTTATTGCTTGAGATGTATAGGGGCTCTACAGCAAGAATTAAAAGTGCCCACCCAGCTATACATGTCATTTGTATTACCATAAGAGGTAAGACAAATGTATCAGTGTTTCCTCATTTATTTGCTAATGAGACTATTGATGTTCAGATAAGGCTATGATAAATATAAGAACATTATGTAGTGAATTGTAGATGATTCTCCATTTTATTTCACTGACACAAATCACAAATTGCAGAATTATTTCACATGCTGGCTAACTTAGATAGATTTCAGGATATAGCAGAATTATTTCACATGCTGGCTAACTTATATAGACACTATGATATAAAAGAAATTATTTCACATGCTGGTTAACTTAGATAGACTTCAAGATATAGAATAAACCAAGATTAAGACTAGGGCTGTGGTGGCAAATTGTGTTTCCTCACAGTTTCTGGAGTCTCAGTACACCTTAATGTTTATAAGATTTTAGGTGATCGGATTCTGTAAAATTAACTCATGAAGAGGTTATAAAAAACTCTATTGATAACTACAAGAAGTGAAATGTATTCTCTTTTTAGCTCCAGACCAAAAGGTTCAGTGATAACAATGTTTATGCTACTAGTGGTCCTTATATATAGTACATTTCAGGTTTTGCCTTTGAGCCCCCCAACTTCATCTTTTAAAACTATGAAAAACCTAATATTAGAATATTAGAAGTTTGATTTGAAGAGTGAAAAGAAAGATATCAGAAGAAAGGCTGATGTGTTTGAACAGTGCCAAGGCAAACAGGGTAACTGACTGGAAATCATTTGAAATTCTGAGACATGTTAGTGCAATTCCCAGACTAGCTAGCCCGCATGACTAAAAATGCAGATTTTCATATATTAAGTCCGTGATTGCTGTTCTTTAAAATATTCCTATTTCTCTGAGGTATGATGATGTTAGAATTGGTATATATCATTTTTGGAGGTGTGAGGCTTTGCCAGCATACCATGTATGAAGGGATTCTAACTTTAAAAGAGAAAATCAATGTTCAACATTCACTTTTCTCTTGTGTTTTTGGTCTCTTTTTTGACATTCCATGTCCCAATATTACAAGTCTTGACATTTTAGATGGGAGACCAGCTGTCTTGGGTTCCAGCATGTAGGGAGCACCAAGCTTTGTAAAAAAAGAAACGTTTGATAGTTTACAGCTGTCCTTAAGTGACTGTAACTGTGATTGCTTAGTTAACAGCTTGTCAACTGACTATTTGTCTGTTTCTAAGGTAGTTAAAAACAGATCCTATTAATGATGCTATCAGTCTAAGAATAGTGACTGGATCATGAACAGGTTTACTGCTGTATTTTCCTAGATATAATTCTTTCAACACGTGATAAGTTGTGTTTGTAAACAGCAGGCTGCAAAGACTGATTTTCAAATCTAGGTGCTTAGGATTTCCCTCTCTCTTCCCCCCCTTGGCTGACCTGGTGTGACTTAGTTTGAACTCTACAGTTCCCTACAAAATGGTGTCTACAGGACTGCAATCAGTTTCTCTCAACATTTAAACAGATTGAACTCTACAGTTCCCTACAAAACTGTGTCTACAGGACTGCAATCAGTTTCTCTCAACATTTAAACAGATTGAACTCTACAGTTCCCTACAAAACGGTGTCTACAGGACTGCAATCAGTTTCTTTCAACATTTAAACAGATTGAACTCTACAGTTCCCTACAAAACAGTGTCTACAGGACTGCAATCAGTTTGTCTCAACATTTAAACAGATTGAACTTTACAGTTCCCTACAAAACGGTGTCTACAGGACTGCAATCAGTTTCTTTCAACATTTAAACAGATTGAACTCTACAGTTCCCTACAAAATGGTGTCTACAGGACTGCAATCAGTTTCTCTCAACATTTAAACAGATTGAACTCTGCAGTTCCCTACAAAACTGTGTCTACAGGACTGCAATCAGTTTCTCTCAACATTTAAACAGAGTAGGTTGCACACAAACAAAAAGCATTTGTTAAGCTTTCACTTACAGTGCTTTGTAATTAAGCAGGTCACCATATTGGTCAGCCATAGGGCTCTTTGTTTCTACTTGAGTGGTTGCCTCCTTCCCCTGTAACTGAAGTAAATTGACTCTTACATTAAGAGCTGTAATACTTACCTTATAGCTTTAGGACACCTTAGGAAACCTTGTAAACTGCAACAGCCCTTGCTATGCTCAGACTCTCTTCGCTCCCCTCCCTGCCCCCAATTTCCTCCCGCCCCCAGTACCTCTAAATTTATAGTACTATAGCCACTCCCCCACTTTCTAGATCCTATCTGCTTTCATCTGGGATAATTCCACCCACCCCCATTCTACTACCTACATTTTAATAGCACCTATTAGCTTTCATCTGGCATTCTCCCATCCCCCTTCCAGTACCTTTACCTTACCACTCTATCTTTTGGTGTTGCATCACCAGGTAAAACAGTTCCTTAACTCACTAGCTGAATCACAGATAATGATATACTCCTCTTTACTACCCCTCTTGTTCACACCATACCTCCTTACCTTGTATGAAAACCAGTTTCTCACGGGATTTCAGGTCCCAAAAGGCCATACTATCACCCCAGCTGTAAATCCTTCCACCTTCAACCATACTTACAGTACCAGATCCTATTCAACATCTTGTTCAGTCTATCAACATCTCAACCCCAGGCACATTAGCTCTAGATCCAAACACTACCACAAACTAATAAACAAATTCCTGAAGTTCATCACCAAGTATAGACTCAACATAATACTTGGTGGTGAATATTCACCACAACCCTGGCCCACTCACTTCAGATACACATACCCTCTCTACTTGCAATCTAAGCTACAAACCTACAATTAATAGGCCAACTAACTCTCTCCTAGTCTGTCATCTCAATATTAGAAGCATTAATAACAAGGTACATGAACTGCATGCACTTCTGGATGTCCACTCCCCTGAGATTCTCTGTTTATCTGAAACCTGGTTAAAACCTAACACTAAAGACAATGAAGAGTTACCACCTGGGTACAACATACACAGGCTGGATCCTGCTTCGAGGACGGGGGGTGGGGTAGCTGTACTCTATAAATCTGAGTTGAATGTCACCATAGATGTAATACAACCACCTCAGATTAATAACTCAGAGATTCTTGCCACCAAATTGCAACTTAGTAAAAAAAATGCATTAATATAATCTGTATGTACATTGTACTGTGGTGGTGGTGCTGCGGTAGCGTTGTCACCTCACAGTTAGATGTTGCCTGTTCGATTCTCAGTTAGAGCATCTTCTGTGTAGCGACATGCGTGAATGGGCGTTCCTTCATTGAAGGTTGTGCATTAGGCCCGGCAAGCCAGTACGTAAATCTCTACTGCCAATCATTTTTACAGAGTGCTGCAACCCTTTTACAACTTTGCCCATCCTAACTTAATGTAAAATACAGTGAGATAGCTGCATTTCAGAAAAGGAAGAGGAGGTTTCTCTTTCTGATGAATTCCTTTTTAGGTGTATTTTTGGATCTATATCACTTTATTGAACAACTATTCAGGAAATAGCCATTCATCTAATCCCTATTTGTCAAAGCTGCTCTTCGTCGAACAGCAAATTTTAAGTAGGGCAAATCAGTGGCTGGCCAACCAAGGCCACCTTAAAAAAAAAAAATAACATTTAAAATGTACCAAGGTAGGGAGCTATGCCTCCCATACTCCCCAACTAATTATACCAACTCCATGATCGCACTACAGGGGGGGGGGCAAGTTCCAGATGGTGGCCAACTGCTGATTTGCCCTAGTTAAAATTTGCCATTTGATGAAGAGCGGCTTAGACAAATAGGGGTTCAGAAATGGCTATTTGCTGAATAGCCTTTCGATAAAGTGATATAGACCCGTATTCTCATATTCTTGGCTCCATATTCCTAGTTCATAAAAATGGCAACTGAATGAGAGATAAAATACAAAAAATATATTTTCTTTGGGTTGCATTCTTGCCTGCACCACACATGCAGAAATACAGTCTAATAAAAATCAACTCTGAGGTCACCACATCATGGAGAAAAGGCTGCTGCCCCTATGGTGAAATCAGAAATACATTTGCTGAGTTACTGAATCACACATCATCAAATTGATTTGGTGAATACAAATACTGCTTGCTTGAGTGTGTGTTACCAGATGCCCTAAAGACAAATCAAAATGGAATTTGCTGTTATTTGACTTGCAATAAATGATCAGTTATACATGTAATTGCATAGCAGGAAAAGTTGGATATGAATCAACACAATCATTTTTTAACTTCACAAACAAAATACCAAATTATGTTTGTCAGATGGCGGTTTTAATAAATTTTTTGGAGACAGAATTTTTTTGTTCAGTTTGCAGATCTTGTAATCATAGTAGAATGATAATCATACCTCTCAACCTCTTAAAGCAATAAATCTGGACAAAGCCATAAATAAAAGTGGAGCAAAGACCCAAAAATAGGGACAACTTTTAAATATTGCTCTTACAAACTTAGAAAGTTGATAGAATAACAGGTTTTGTATTAGCATGAATTTTCTGGAGTATGAAGTCTGAAACTCAAATGCCTGTCATTATTTTCTAACTTCAGTCTTTACGGATTTCCACTAATTTACCAGAATACCACAATTTTATGAAAAACAGACCAAAAATATGAGGCAAAAATCTGGACATTCTGCAAAAATCTGTACATTTGAGAGGTATGACAGATAATTTATATGAAACTAAAATGAACATAAAATGATGACAATATTTCACATAACCCTGAACTGCATTTTGCTAGTGATGTTAAAGGCAGTAGCAGAGACAAATCTGCTTATAAATGACCACACTGTCATTTAGTTTACTGCTACAAAGTAACAAAGGTATTTTTACCATAAGTTAACTGTGATTGATTGATTTTACATAAGCTCATGTTGTTTTACAGAGATGTAGGTACGTGTCATGCAACTATGACAACACTAATGCATACATGTGTGAGTCGCTTGGGAATTATGCTAGAGCCTGTGCAGCAAGAGGACTAATTCTGTACAACTGGAGGAAGGCTGTTAAGTGCAGTAAGTCTGTTTCAGAACTCTTATCATGGCAATCATTTAGTCTTATAGAAATATTCACTGAAATCTGAACGTTTTATATATGACTCTTGTACATGCCAAGGTATTCTACATACAGGGAATTATATTTGTATTATATAGCTTACCCAGTAACCTCACAACAATTTCATTAAAGTGACAGAGTTTATTGGTGTAATTTATCTTAAATGATGAGGATATTGGGATACAATATTCATTACACTGCTACATTTAATACTTTGATTCAAAGACAAATAAATGTGTACAGTTATTAACAAACTGTGATATGACACATACCACTTAACTAAATTCACATTCGGATTAAGACATTCCGTACTTCTAATGTTTGCATGATATTTTATATTTATAATATGCTTTTATCAAGGTAACAATGTTTAAAGTGTTCCATCAGTTTAAATATACATTGTAGCATTTTGTAATATAAGTTCTGCTGCATATATTCTTCCCCATTTTAACAATAGTACGTAGGTAGTTTCTACTGAAATAGGCCTTGCAATTTTTTTATTAAGGAGCGACCCATATAATTTTACTGCAGTCTTTGCTGATGTCTCTAGAAGGATAGCATGGGGGTGCTGAAATAGACTTTAATGAATGGGGCCTCATATATACTCTGTAGTGCATGCCATGGAAACACTCACAGGCCGATTCCTAGGTGGGCACAGCATCTGATGTTCAGTGGTTGACAGCCTCTTCCTCTACATTGCCGACATTAATCCAACTAGTCACTAGAGCAGCAGTTGTCAGTACTGGCTGGTCAGAACTAATGTTGATATCCCTGTCCTTAGCACTGTTATTGGTATTGGCCATGTTGGCATTCAAGTCCTTGATGCAAAAGCATTACTCAACTCTGACAAACTTTCATAATCTGGTGCACCGTAGGTGAACCAGAATGTCCCTCATTACATCACTGCTGCAGTAGCTGAGGCTATATGGAATGTTTCACCAAGGGATCCAACCAGCCACACAGCTTCCATTTCAAAGTTTTAGCACACCTTCTACATGTTCTAGCTACTGCCATGCTCAAAGGAAGCAATATAAAGGCAGTGGCTAGGACATGAAAAAAATTCAGATCTTTCTTGACACAGAAGGGTGCACTCCTTTGCTGACCTTAGGTGATTGATGGTTGGATAACACTTCATCAAAGCAGGACAGAGAAGTACACTGTTGGGGATTACCTTCCAATCTCTTAATTTGAAAAAAAAAATGTTTTCTATATAATATTTTTATTTTAGGGCATTTCTGCCATTGTTTGACTAATTGTCACACTACCCTGTCCATCCATCAAAGCAACATTTTAATATTTAGTTTTTCTGAGGGAATTCTTGTGTAAATTTGTATTTTTTTTTTGGGGAATAAAGGCAGCAAACTTTTACCTCAGGAGTATTTTGAGGGGCTGGAATTTTTTCTTTGTTGGGTAATCTTTAAGAATTTTTTTCCAGAGAAATGTATTTTTCTCTCAGTTTAAAATTGACTCTTCGGAGTAGCGCTAACCATGTATCAAGCACTTTTCTCATCAGTAAGTTGGTCTTTAGTTCCTGTAGAATTCTCTAAGTTTTAGTTAATTTTTGTGAGGAAAAGTGTGTTGTTTATGCATTACTTTGTTGTGAGGGGCTACATCAAGTATGTGTGGTGCTTGTCACAAAAATATTTACTTTAGAAATTTCTTCTATTTGTTGAAAGGTATCACTACATCTTATGGGCTCTACTATATGCTTGTGAGACTCCTTTTGCAGCTAGGACATGGACCAGGGTCCCTCTAAATCTTTGATTCCTCCCTGAGCTGCAAGAAGAAACAAGTTATTAAGGAGGGTTCATTTTTCAAGACAGCTTATTTTGTGTCTCAGCCACTGATGGGTGACTCTGCTGTGCTGATCTGTTGTTCCTCAGACTGTTCATCTTTTTCTCATTGCCCATCTGGTGTTACCCCTCAGGATGCCACCACAGACCAGAAGTCAGGTATATCCTTTGCGGCTGTATGGTTTCCTTCTCAGGGATAGAGAGAACCAGTCCTGCAGGCTTTGAGAAAGGTACCAGGAGATGCTCCATCACTATTCAATACTAAGTAGCCTTTTTCATGGGATAAGGACCATCTGTTGAACCAATTTCCATTAACAAGACTCCTAGGAAGAAGAAGCATAAATCTAGATATTTTTTCTTTTTTTTTTTTTGAAGCAGATAACTGTCTGAATTTAACAAGAGGGCTATTCAGAGCATTTTAGTCTCTAAATGATGATCGTCCTCCTCATGAGAAGAGTCAGAGAATTTCTTCTTTGTCAGATTCTGATTCCCAGTGTGAGGAACAGGACTTAGACGGGGATAGTGTTTCTCATATTCCCTCAACACAAGGTGAGGATTCTGATTCTGAAGAGAGCTTTTCCTTAGATCCCCTCCTGAAAAATGGTCCTCTTCTAGTACTGCTGCCAAAACAAGGGACTTTTTTCAATGGAATAAAAAGCCATGTCTGAATCTGAACAAAGATATGATTTATTACAGGTACAGTCTCCTTAACAGGGTCCAGTTCCTCCTGTATTTCCAGCATTATAGGATGCCTTTTTTGACAGGCATTGCACTTTCTTTGACAGTTAGCCATCTAATAAGTTATATAAAGTGCTCCAGTCACATATGTTTCTTTATTTTAACCCCACTGTAGATCCTGCAATAATTTCTTTGTCTGATTCAACTTCTGACAAACCTCTTAGCAGCCAGCCTTAACTATTTTGACAAACCAAGAGTAATACAAACCACACAGCTTTACGCAGACTTTATATAACACCATAACATAATACCATAAATGTTAAAAATGATATTTCAAATGGTCCCCTGGACAAAGAAGCATTATTTGGTTCTTCATATGCAGATGTGCTTCCAGCATTCCTTTCTTAAATATAACAGAAACCTTTCTTCCACTTTATGTTCCCCATTCAGGAAGCAGAGCAAATGTTCCCAGCAAGGCTCAGGCAAATGGCATTTAAAAAAACAGTGAGAAGGTGATTCAAAAAAAAAAAGAAGAAGAAGTAGGATTCTTCCACAACAAAGGACCATCAAAAACGTTAGACTGACTATATGCTCCTTCAGGATTTTCCCACTACCTACCCTGGCAACCCGATAAAGCTTTCCCAAAGTCTAGGCCTTCACTTACATCTATGGCACCTGATAGCGTGAGACACTAAGTTACTGAGAATCATTTGAAAGGGTTGCAACTGGCACTGGGGCACCTTTCAGAATTTTCAAGGGTCCCTCCACATCTTCCCAATCAAACTGACCTTTTCTCTCCTCTTCTGAATTCCATGCTGTCACAGGGGGTAATAGAACCTGTTCCCCCCAGATGAAATTAGGAAAGGGTCTTATTACAGAATTTTTCTGATGCTAAAGGGAGAAGGAACCTGGAGACCTTTCTAGAACTTTTTTCTTAACCTTCACATCATCATTCCCTATAATCTCTACTAGCCCTTATTCTTCCTTCCAGTTTTATAAAACATTGGATTTAAAAGGTGATTGCTATCACATTCCAATCAACTGCAGTTTTACCATCTGGTTTATCTACAGCCCTGAGAGTGTTTACAAAGCATATAGATCTCATGGGTTGTAGAGCATTCACACTTTTCATTATTTAGATGATGTCCTTATTTTTCTAGATGGCTTCTCAGCCACTCAAGTGTGCTAGCTTGCACTGCATGTGAATTGTTTTTACTACTGTTTTTGCCACTTTTCTGTAAAAAAAAGCCTGTTTCCTACCATTCCTGTAACTAGTATTCCAGATACAGATTTGCTGTATCCAGGACTGTATGTATCCTTCTGAGCCCCCCAAGCCTTTCTGTGTTGGAGGGAAGCCTTCTAGCTTATCAGTGGGAGTGGCAAGCACTAGGTAACCTGTCTACCACATAAGGAGTGGTTCTGGCCCAGAAACTGTAGTTACTGGCCGTTTGGGCAATCTCTTCCATCTCTCTCAACTTTCTGATTTGAAAACCTGCATTTGCACTTGTTTCTGTCCTGTAACTCATCTAGTGCAGATACAGATTCTTAGTTTTAGCACTTAAATTTGCTCATTCATGCTCAGCACTTGTTCAGAACTTGTAAGCACTAAATAAGCTACTAATTACTATAGCACTCAATCTTCCTCATTACCTAGAGGAAAACAGTTTTTATACTTACTTTTCTCACTTGCTTAGAGAAAAACAGCTCTTGTACTCACTTTCCTCACTTATCTAGAGGAAATAGTTTTTTATTCAGGCATGTCCAAGGGTCAGCTCCCAGTGTTCTCTCCTGTCTATCTGATTAATCTGGGCATATTGAGGCGATGTAGAAATTGCCTCACGTACACAGACAACCCTGTCCTCCTACCACCCAACACTACAAACTGTGAGAGATGCACTTATCTAGCCAAACTGGAGGTAGATCTTTCTCCAACCAAGACTGAACTTGACAGTCATGAGGAGAAGGTAAACATTTCCACCACACCACACTCATCACATAGTCTCACTAAATCTACACCACCAAAATCCACACATAGTAACACAAAAACATTTGCGGAGGCTCTCAATAATAATCTGTCTAAGCAACAGAGATCTCCAAAGCAGAAACACAAGCAACCTCCATCCCCCAACACAATCCAAATGACAAATAGCCCACAGACTCAGTGTGCCACTCAATCACAGCCAATAAGGCAAAACAACGTACCCAACACACTAGTCATAGGTGACTGTATAGTCAGGCACACTGATGTCCCACTCACCAGGCTAAACAAGGAGAAGGTTACTGTCAGCTGCCTGTCAGGTGCCAGGATCCACCACATAATCCACGCACTCAGGTCACTCCACAACAAGTACAAATATGACTCTGTCATTGTCCATGTTGGTGTGAATGACCTGAGATGTACCTCCCTGGACTACATGAAAAGAGACATGGAAGAGCTCTCCAATCTTGTAGCCCAGGCAGGTATGACCCTAGCCCTGAGTAGCATTCTGCCATCACCCAGAATGATACCACAGTACAAGGACAAAATGATTGACTTCAACAACTGGCTAAGCTTCTGGTGTCATTCTAAGGGGATCCAGTATCTGTCTGGTTAAAATGACATGATCGACAGACCAAGATGCTTTGCCACAGATGGCCTGCATCGGTCGCCCCTGTGATTCCGGATACTGGCTAAGGCTCTTGCTGCCCCTATAGTGCCTTTTTTAGGCAAGGTTCAAATAACAAATTCACCACCATAACAGCTACAGGCAAGCAAAAACTGAGGGTAATGCTACTCAATGCTAGAAATCTAAATCTCAAAATGCACTCACTTGAGGCACTCCTTAAAATGGAGAACATCGATATCTGTGCAGTGACTGAGACCTGGTTCAAGGCTCCAGAGAGCACCCCTGCACTACCAGGCTATAACTCATGCCACACTTTTCAGCCATGTAACCTGGACCGAAACACCAAAGGCGGAGGTGAGTCCATATTCATTAAGGATATCCACACCTCCAGGCTAGTTGCTCAGCATAATGCGTCCGAGGTTATCCAAGTGCAACTAACTCTGGGCAAAACTGCAATCCAAATTGTAGCTTGCTATAGATCCCCCACCATGCCATGGGATTCCCACTCCTCTTTTCTTGATGTACTGCAAAATATTAGGGTTTAACCAAACACCCTAATAATGGGTGACTTCAACTACCCCATCATTAACTGGGAAAACTACTCATGTATCAACTCCTTAGCTCAACGCTTTCTGGAATTCATAAACTCCAATGCCCCGGATCAAATTATCCACACCCCCACCAGGGCCAACAATATCCTAGACCTAGTCATTACCAACATGAGTGACCGGTGTTCCACACCTGAAGTCAACTCCTCGTTGGTCTGATCCGACCATAAGCTAATCACCCTTGATATCCACATCCTGCCCACACCCCCCATTAAGGAAACCACAGTAAAAAATTTCTCCAAAGCCAACCATGCTTCTTAAGACAAAAGTGGTGAACTTCATGACACCCATGCAGATGGACAATACAGTCACAACTGCTGAATCCTACACAAATGCACTCTTTAACACGAGTGCATGGATTGTGCTATCCCAAACAGAACCAAGACACCATCCTCTAAAAAATGGAAGCCAATCTGGTGTCCCCTGCCATAAACAAACTGTACAACAGAAGGAAGAAACTGTTGCAAAAGAGAGTAAAATCCCATGAGTGGAGGAGCTCCCTGGTCAGCCTCAGTAAGAAGCTGAGATCCATTATAATATCCTCCAAAGCTAGCTACGAAAACAAAATTGCCACTAATTCCAAGGACAACCACAAGGCATTCTATAGCTATGTCAAGAATCTTGATGGCAACACCCAGATCTGCTCTGAGTTACAGCACAAAGGCAAAAAAATTACAGAACCAACTGATATTGCCAACATCTTGGCAGATAGGTTCAGTGCTAACTTTACCCCCTTCTCACCCCCTAAAGGGCCCATATCTATACAGGAAGAATGCAGAGTCCCCGTAATCACAACTACACCGGTAAAAGCTGCACTCTCTAAAGCACCTAAGCACCATGTTCAATAATAGCCTCGCATCAGACTTTGTGCCCACTGAATGGCACACAGCAACAGTTATCCCAGTCCACAAAGGGGGAGCCACCACTGATCCTGGGAACTATTGACCTATTAGCCTGATGAGCCTGGTCTGCAAGGCCATGAAAAGTATCATCATGGAACTCATAAACAAAGACATTGGTAACCTCCAAACTCTGGATCCCACCCAGTTCGGGTTTGTGAAAGGAAGATCATGCCTCCTGAACCTGATCGACTTCTTTGAGGCAGTCACCAAAGCCATAGATGAGGGTAAGGTGGTTCACACAGCCTATCTTGACCTCACCAAGGCTTTTGATACCATCCCCCACTCTGGAATTATACCTAAACTCATTAAACTAGGTATAAATCCCTACATCACAAGATGGATTGCCAACTGGCTCACTGACAGAACCCACACTGTTAAAGTTGCAGACTCCAAATCTGACCTTAAAGCAGTGACAAGTGGAGTACCACAGGGTTCCGTCCTGGGACCTCTCCTGTTTGGTATCTACTTCTCTGAAGTACAGGCTAACACAGAAGGCCACTGGCTAACGAAGTTCGCATATGACTGCAAACTAGGAGCCATAGTCAAGTCCCCAAATGATGTCGACATCCTACAGAAGGGCCTCGCTGAGACAGATGCCTGGTGTCAGAGCCATGGCCTCAAGCTCAATCCCTCCAGCATGGCTCAATGCCAAAAAGTGCCGTGTTATCCCCTTTGGTAAAAACTCTGTACCCATGAACTACCACTTAAGCAGCAATCTACTTAACACCGAATGCGTGATAAGAGACCTTGGGACCCAGGTGGACAGTAGTCTCTCCTTTGATAGTCACATCGCCACAGTAGTCAGGAAGTCCTTCTACTTGGCACACCTCATCATAAAAGGGTTCTCATCCAGGAAAAAAGAGGTCATTGTTCCCCTCTACTCGACACTCATTAGACCCATTATAGAGTACAACGCCCCTTTTGGAATGTACCTCACAAGACATCTGCAGCAGCTGGAAAGGCCACAGAAGTACCTCACAAAGAGGATTACTGGCCTCAAACAAATGCCCTATACTGACCGCCTTAAAAAACGCCAGCTTTACTCCGTAGCCTTTCACCTACTCCGAGGTGATCTCTGCCTAACATATAAAGCTATGTCAAACCCAGAGCTGTTGGACATGCTACACCTAAAGAAATCCCAATCCCTCCGAGCTACATGCTCTATGGACCTAAACCTTGTCACCACAATAAACAGGACATGCTGGAGGGATAGATTCCTGTCCCAGAGACTTCCCATACTCTGGAACAGAGTACCCATCTATGTCAAGCAAAGTTCTTCATTAGCACTCTTCAAGAAAATCTTGATGAGTGGATGGGAAATAGGAAATACACCCCGGGGATCACTTCTGTGTCTCTGCTCGACAGTGGCACAGGACAATAACTTTCTTGGGTGGCGTAAGCCAGGGAACCTTGTTGGCTAGGCTTACGTAGGCCCTTGGGCAGATAGCCTAGTACCTACCTATGAACCTATGACCCTATGTCAAATATCTCAGCCATTCATAAGGAAACCATTTCTCATCATGGGATTTCAGGTGAACAGAGAGAAATAGATGTTCTTCGTCTCCCATTGCTGCAGTCCTTACATATGGGTATTCCGCTGTCCACAATCGGCCCGAATACCAAAGGGCTAGAACCGGCGTCGGTCATCAGCGCCCGAGACTGACGTCAGTACGTGCCAGTACAAATGCGCATGACCGACGCCATAACCTCAGTCTTTCTTGCCGCATGGTCCTAAGCAGAAGCAGCTTTTGCAAGTGCCTTTCGGTGTTCTGGAATTGTCGGTTTTCGAGTTTCAGACCGGAGACCAAGTTGGACACTTTTGTCTTTTCTTGCCTCAGTATTGACGGATGTCAGAAAAGTTAATAACTGTATTTCTTGTGGGAAACAGATTCCTCATAGGGATTACCATTCACTCTGCATTCCTTGTTTAGGGCCTGAGCACGACGTTGTTGGGTGTCGCTTTTGTGCTACTTTTAACAAGCGTACTATTAAACGTCGGTTGGACTGTGCTTGGCTGGTGTTTGGTAAGTACGTTGTATTACAACATGCCGTCAGATTCTCCGACGACTGGTTCTTCTAAGAAATGCAAAGAAAAGTCTTTGCGGTCCAAACAGGATGAGTCGTCCATTCGGTTCTGTGGTACCACTGGCTACTTCAGCTGCTCCTTCTGAAAGTTTACCTGAGTCTCAAGGGGAGCCTTTGTTACTGCAGGAAGTGGCTTCTCCTGTGTTAGGCCAGGCTGAGGGTGCTTCTCTGCTGTCAGTGGTTCCCTCCCCTCATAGGGTAGTTAGGCCTCCTCCTTCTCAAAGCAAAGCCCTGTCTAAGTCTAAGTCTGCCCCTTCTGGTGCTAGTCCCCAGGGTCCAGCTCCTAGGAAGCACATGGTAAAGATGGCTGAAGATTTGATTACTTTAATTAGGGGTTCTATGCCCCCCCCCTGCGAAGAGGCCCAGGGTAGAGACAGAGTTGGAGGGTTTGGTTCAGTCTTCCAATGAGTCAGATTCCTCTGTAGAAGAACTTCAGGATTTCCCTCCCTATTCTGATTCGGAAGCTGAGGACACTACTCCCTCTGCGTCCCCTCCAGAAGATTTTTCTTTCTCTGAGACTTTGCATTCCATGAGGGAACATTTCAAATGGGAGGGCCAGGATTATTCTGATTCTCGTAAAAGACTAAGAGAATTCTTGTTTTTGCCTCAGCATAGGCCCTTGGCTATTCCCCCTGTACTGGATGTTGTTCAGGATGTATTTTCTGAGGCTGCCCTTAACCCAGATTCTCTGCCTCCTGCCCCGGTTAAACCAGATAGATACTACAGGGTTCCGGAAGCTCACAAGTACTTATATAAGAGTCCTAGGGCTGATCCAGAAACTATTACTCAGGGCCCCTAAGGTGTTAGGGCTTCTGTGGTTAGGAATCCAGTTCCTCTGGACAAGGATGCTAGGGCCCTGGATAGGTGGGGTAAAAAACTGTATACCTCTTCTACTTTGGCTATGAGAGCTTTAAATTGTCAGTTTCATATGCTCCGGTATCAAAATTATTTGCTGGGCCAATTGAAATGTAAAGTAGATGCTTTAGCTGAAGGTATTGAATGTAAGGAGCTTCAGGATTTAGTGCATGCTTCAGACCAAGTTGGTAAGCATTCTTTGCAGTGTGGTTTTGATGCTTTACAGGCTTCTTCCAGGGTGGCTGCTACTAGTTCAGTTGTTCGTAGGCATGCTTGGCTTAAAGATCAGACCTTGTCAGAGCATGTTAAGGCTCGAATTATGGATGCTCCTCTACAATCTGATGTTCTTTTTGGTCCTCCAGTAGAATCAGTTTTGAAAAAGATGGAGGAAAAAGCTAAGTCTATGCAGACAGTTAAGGACATAATACAGGTTCAGGCCCCTAAGTACAGTAGGAATTGGCCTGCTAAGGGTGGTCTTTCCCTCTTGGATTATCAATCTAGGGGCAGGTGAGGTAGAGGTAGGGCTTCCTCTCAGGGCCCTGTTACTTCTAGGTCTTTGAGTTCTTCTACCCCTTCTGCTGGGGAGGGCAGGGGTCAGTCCTTTCGGAAACAGAACCAATGACCAGTGTCTTCAGCTGCTGGACTCTGCTTTGCTGGCAGCCCCTCTAGGAGGAAAACTGAGACTTTTCAAAAGAAATTGGCATTTGGTTACCCAAGACAAATGGGTATTGGACATAATAAATCGAGGCTACAAATTTTATTTTCACACATTCCCTCCTTTCAAAGGTATGCCGGATGTGCCTCATCAGCAAAGACTGAAAGCACAGACACAAATTTCTTCTCTGCTTCAGTTGGGAGCAGTACAGGAAGTACCTTCTGCAGAAAGAGGCACAGGGTTTTATTCCCGTCTTTTCTTAGTGCCAAAGAAAGGAAATACTTGGAGGCCAATTCTGGACTTGTCCATTCTAAATACCTTTCTGGAAATTCCAAAATTCAAGATGTTAACACTGCAACAGCTGTTACCTATGCTGGGCAAAGATCACTGGATGGTGACTCTGGATCTCAAAGAGGCCTATCTTCACATTCCTATCAGGCCCAGTTGCAGGAAATTCCTGAGATTTCGGAATGGGAATTTGCATTATCAGTTCTCTGCATTGCCCTTTGGCTTGTCTACTGTGCCCAGGGTATTCACAAAAGTCCTGGCTCCAGTAATAGCTTTTCTCAGACTAACAGGAATTCAAATTTATCCTTATCTGGACGACTGTTTGATTCTGGCTCAAGGCAAGATCACTAACGCCTTCAACATCTGCAGTATGTAATGACAGTTTTAAGATGCCTAGGGTATTCTGTGAATGAAATAAAGTCCAGTCTAGTACCCTCACAAGAGATGTGTTTTCTGGGTGTGAAACTGAATACAGCTGCTCAGATGGCATTTCTTACCCCGGACAAACAAAGAAATCTTCACCTATACTTCCAACAGCTATCAGTAATGTCCAGGCTGACTGCAAGGACAGTCCTTCAAGCCTTGGGGTTCATGGCATCTTGCATTCTAGTACTTCCCAATGCCAAACTGCATATGAGGAAGCTACAATGGTATCTCAAAAGCATTTGGACTCAACACTGCCACGATTTGGACACTGTCATTCGGATTCTACCTTGCATTCAGAGAATTTCTGTGGTGGGCTCAGGAATGTCACCTGAACAAGGGGCTCTCTGTGACCCAACCAGAGGCACGTCAGATATTGACGACAGGGAGTCAGCCTGGGAGCTCATTTCAAAGGAAAATGGATTCAAGACCTTTGGCCCCAGAGCTACTTCACTTGCATATCAACATGAAAGAGATGCTGGCAGTTCAATTTGCTTTGGAAGGATTCAAAAGCCTACTTCAACCAGGACTGGTGTTGATTCGAACAGACAACACGACTGTCATGTGGTACATCAACAAGCAAGGGGGAACTCATTCTTACCCTCTTTGCAGACAAGCAATGCTGTTATGGGAAACTGCTTTGAATCTGCACATCACTCTTCGAGCACAGTTTCTGCCAGGAGCACAAAATTCTTTAGCAGATGTGCTGAGCAGACAGATTGTGGATCCTCACGAATGGAAATTGGACCCTCAGGTATTTCTTCAGTTGAGAATGGCTTGGGGAACCCCGGACATAGATCTGTTCGCTTCTCCTCTGAATTTCCAACTGCCCCTGTTTTGCACAAGGCTATTTCATCCAAAAGCCTGGAAAATAGATGCACTATCCTTCAGTTGGAGCAACCTTCACGTGTATGCTTTTCCTCCTTTGCCTCTTCTTCCACAGGTGCTGTTGAAAGTCAGGAGGGACAAACCTTGCATGATCCTTATAGCACCGGATTGGCCTCGTCAGCATTGGTACCCTCTGTTGAGGAGCCTAATTCATGTACCACCTTGGCCATTACCACAGATTCCTCACTTATTGTCACAGGAAAACAATCATTTTCTCAATGTCAGGGTGCAATCCCTACACCTGACAGCCTGGCGCATTCTGTTTTAGAGAAGGAGGACCTTTCCCTCAACAAGTTTTGGATGTTATTTTGGAAGCCAGGCGTCCTAGTACTCGAAAAGTTTATGCTGGTAAATGGAAGAGATTTTTTCTTTGGAGTTCAGCTAAAGGCTTTGATGTCGTATTGCCTAATTTGAGTTGTACATTGCAATATTTGACTTTTTTATTGGACAAGGGTTTGTCCTTCTCTTCTGTAAAAGTGCATGCTGCAGCTATTTCTGCTCACTATGATTGTGACCCTCCTTTATTTTCACATCCATTGGTTAAACAGTTTCTTAGAGGGGCAAAGAATATAAGACCCCCACGGAGGGCTCCTACTCCTACCTGGGATCTTAATTTTGTTTTGGAAAAGCTGACTCTGCCTCCTTTTGAACCTGCAGCTACAGCTGAATTGCAGTTGTTGTCTTGGAAGACTGCTTTTTTTATTGGCTGTTACTTCTGCTAGAAGGGTATCTGAATTACAGGCCCTCATGGCAGTGGAACCTTTTCTGATTTTTCACAATGACAGAGTTTCCTTACGTACTAATCCTACTTTTCTGCCTAAAGTGATTTCTAATGTGGCATTGAACCAATCTATACATTTGCCTACTTTTTATGCTAACCCCCAAAATGAAGGGGAAAAAGTTTTGCATTCTTTGGATGTACATAGGCAGTTGAGGTATTATTTGAGCAGAACCAAAGAGTTCAGAAGATCTCAACGATTATTTGTTTCTTTTGCTTTGACTTCACGAGGGAAAGCTGTCTCGAAGCAAACTATTTCCAAGTGGATTGGCCATTGTATTGTTTTTGTTACTCTCATCATGGAAAGGATGTTCCAGTTGGGATCAGGCCTCATTCTACTAGGGCTACGGCCACTTCTACTGCTTTTTTGAGAGGGGTAGCTACTAAAGACATTCTAGAAGCAGCTACTTGGAGTTCTGTACATACCTTTACAAAGCATTATCATTTACCTCTTTATTCTAGGTCTAGGGTTGGGTTTGCCACTGCAATCTTACAGGGCATGTCAGCAGCTCCTAATGCTGTTTAGTTGACCAGCCTCCCTTTTTTCCGTTGCTCTGGGATTCTACCCATATGTAAGGACTGCAGCAATGGGAGACGAAGAACATAGTACAGTTTTGTACCTACCATAAATGTAGATGTTCGAGGATCTCCATTGCTGCAGTCCAATTTTCCCTCCCTCCTTCCCCCCTTTTCTTTTTAGGTTGGGGTTTGGGTGGTGTTTTTTGCATTCTGACGTTTGAGGCAAGAAAGACTGAGGTTATGGCGTCGGTCATGCGCATTTGTACTGGCACCGATGACCGACGCCGGTTCTAGCCCTTTGGTATTCGGGCCGATTGTGGACAGTGGAATACCCATATGTAAGGACTGCAGCAATGGAGATCCTCGAACATCTACATTTATGGTAGGTACAAAACTGTACTTTTCAATTTCCTTCTCACAATACAGAGTTTCTAGGATATCTTCAAGATACAACACTTACAATGGCATTTATTCCACAACACAAAGTTGAGAACTACAGGGAATACTTTCTAATATCTCAAAACCAGTCTTAGGCATCTGCCAGAAATTATCTCAAAATTCTAGATTTTATGGCCTGTACTGTCCGTGTGTCAGTTTGTCAGTGTTTAATAGACTGTGGTCCCTACATCTGACCTTGTTATTGCAGGATCTCTGCCAGAAGGGCACTATACATACAAGTTTGCTGAGAATTTTGTTAGTTTTTAATGTAAGCATATTTATTATGAAGAACCTTGCTGCATATTAACTTTAATCAGTTAAATACTTGCCTGCTCTGTGAGTGAAAGTCTCTGTGAAATAGTTCATGCACTCTAAGGACCCCTTGCTAAGCTGGCCACTATCCCTTTTTGCTTGACTGGTATACTTTTCTGCATATGCCAGTTATTTAGTCTCAGGAAATATCAGACAAACTATTTTATTTGCATCTATTTGTTAATTGCTTTGTTTGGCTATAAACTGATTACTCTCTGTTATAAACTGACCTGAGGGTGTGGTACCAGAGACCACTCACCTTTTACCCAGATCTCTCTAGTGTAGCACCTACAGTCACTATGGACTGGTTTTTGCCATGACCTCTGTGGCTGTTAGGGGTCCCCTCAGTGGGCAAGGGAGTGTTTCTCTTTTCGGTCCTTGGAGAGGGAACAGGGAAGGCTTTCCTATTTTTCAGAAAGTTGTGCCCATCCCCAGGGAAGCTGTTGGCTGCCATTACTAACTCTTTACGCCCAATTTCTCCTGTGAAAAAGAAACACAAAACTAAACATGTATTTACTCCTCAAATTTCCTTAAACAGGAGCAGTTTACTAGGTTTGGCTTGGGGTTTAATTCAAGCTATTGAGCCTTCTTATAATATTGTTTCTGGTAAAAGAAAGAGATTCCTCTTTTCCTGAAGAGTTAAAAATTCTGAATCTGGACAGGAAGATGAAGGGACATATGCAAAGTTCTCTTCTCAGATAATTGCTTCAGACTTAAAGGAGAGCTCAATTTCTCATTCTTCCTCTGTGGGTGGGGGGGAGGTTCTCTTTCTCTGAGATAGATTTCAGAATGTGTCAGTGTTTTCAGTGGGAGAAAACTGAGGTTTCCCAATCCCTCAGAAAATACTATGAGCTCTTACAGAGGGAATCTCCAGAACCTTCACCAGTCCCTCCAGACCAGTTCTGTCAGCTTTGGAAGATGTGTGCATTACTACTGGTAATTTTCTTGATAGTTGGCCAGCTCCCCCTTAAAAGGCAAATGCAATCTATAAAGATCCTCAGTATTTTAAGTTTTTATATGCTCTTCTCAAACCTGACCCAGCAGCTATAACTTCAGTTAATCCTACTGCTGCTAAACGTTTAGTTAATTACAGTTCTAGTCTTTCTGATAAGGATGGGGAAATTACTGATAAGAGCTGGGGAAAAGTGTATGCTTCTGCAGCTCTGAGTTTCTGAATTTTGAATTCTGACTAATTGTGAAAGTATGAGAAATGTTTTGTTGTCAGCTTCCTCTTGTAAGGAAAAATCTGCTTTAAGTAATTTGGTCACTTCTATTTCACAAATCACTAGTCTTTGTTTATATTGTATGTATGACTCATTTGATACTTCTTCCAGGGCTATGGTCACTGGTACTATTTTGCGGAGGTTTGTCTGGCTGCATTATCAGTACCTCCCATACGATATTAATAATAAGATTCTAAATTATCACTATCCATGTATTCTGTGTACCACCTGCTATTTCATCTTTTATAGTAATTAATATTGCAAGTTTCATTACACTGTGACAATGGCTCAAACGTATGCCTTTAGTCATAGTATTATAGAAACACGAGTTCACTAGCAGTATTTTCCTGCAATTGTGTTAATTTGTTTAATTATGTTTTAATATTATTTAGTCTGTAACTGTTAACTGTATATCTGGAGCTTTTCTGCCCAGGTCTCCACTGAAAATGTGCTTCTGGCCCAGTTGGACATAACTCGGTAAACAAATTTAATAAAATAAAAAAATAAAAAATAAATAAATTGTGCTTTGGATAGAAATTTAGGTTTTGACCCCTCTGCAGCAGAGGTGATCAAAAAGTGTGATGAAAGGCGAAAGTTGATACAGGCAATTGCTAAGAATTTACAGCCCTCCTTTTCCAAAATTTCTAAGGGATTCTCTAACTCCTCATCCAGTTTTGACAAAAAAAACAAAATAAACATTCACAACAAAATGCAGGTAAACAGATGTTTAAAACAAAATGGTAAGGGGGGTTCCAAACATTTCAAAAAGAATTCTGGAACCTTCCAAACCAAGAAGAATCTAACAAGTCAAAATAACTATTTATGGAACCTTGTCCCCTACTTCCATCCTGACAGTCCCATTTCCCTTCCAACAGGTCCACTTTTCTCTTTGGTAACAGATATCTTCAGACAAGTGGGCTCTGAAGATCATTCATCAAGGTTACAGATAGCAGTGGGAGGAAATTCCTCCTTTCCTGGGAATAATCCCTCATCCATCTGACCAGACATTTTATTTTCATTTGTCCTTCATGACACATGACCCAGGGTATGATGGAACCAGTTCCTCCTTCCCAGGTTGAAAAAGACTTTTATTCAAGGACATTTTTAGTGCCAAAGAAAGAGAATGTTTGGAAACCAGTTCTGAATCTTTCTTTTCTGAACCTGTTTTTGATAGTGCCCAAATTAAAAAAAGATGTCACTTCACAATCTGTTTCCTCTTCTTCTTCATTCAAGTTTCCTGGTAACACTAGATTTAAAAGATCCTTATCACCATATCCCTATTCATCGACACGTCTGACTTTTCTTAAAGGTTTCTTAAAGGTTTGTGTGTCTGGATCACATTATTATTTCTCTGCTTTACTGTTTGGACTATCCGCTGCACCAAGAGTGTTTACAAAGTGCCTAGCTCCAGTCATGGCTCATTTCAGGCTAGAGGGTATCCACATTTCTAAAATCTAACACCACCATGAATCAATCTACCACAAGGGCTGTCAATTCCAGAAAGGAAGCCAAACACCAGGAAATTCAAAATATTTATTTACACTTTAAACAGTAAAAATAGCTTTTCATCCAACAAGTGGGGCTTCTTCAAAATAAATATAGTTAAAAACACTTCTTTCAATATTTTTCAACCTGTTGTCACTAACCAGGATGTTCCAGTTTTTGTTCAAGATGTCCTTAGCTATATTAGACCCAGCATTGTACTGCATTGTAAGTGCTCTCCTATATGAATTTTTGACAGGCTGCTTAAGTCCTTCATTTGTAGCATAACAGGTATTGGTTGTTGTCAGTACCTCCACATTTTCTGTCTCTCTAATTCTATCAGAAGTAATGTCTTCATTGAATTCAGTCAAACCTACACCTAAAAGGGGAATGTATTTTAACCCTCTGTCAGTTAACGCTTGATGTTTGTTACCCACCTGGTATGAATTAATTTGTTTCCTTTAATCCCTGTCTTAAAACAAAAGGCATCTAAGTTAAGAGTTGTTCATAGACCAAGTATTTACTCTTTGTATTTAAATCCTTGGTATTCTATTGGCTAATTGTACAATTGGTTTATATATAAAAAAGTGGACTGTTTTTAATTCTTTTTATTCTGAAGAAGTCCCACTATTTGGATAAAAAGCTATTTCTGCTTTTAAAGATTAAATAAATATTTTGAATTTCCTAGAGTTTGGGTTTTCTTTCTGGAGTTGGTTGCCCTTGCGGTGGATTGATTCCTGGTAGTGTTAGATTTTTGGATTTGTTTTATCCTCCACTAATAAGATGCTTAGGTGAATGAGTCAGTTTTGTATTCACAGTTTTCCATATTTATATGACTTGCTTATTTTTGTGGAGTGTTTTTCAAAGTGTCAGGAATCTCTCACTTGGGTGAGAGATCTCTTGCTCAAGCATGTATTCCAAGAGAAAATCTTTTTTGACTCTTTCTCTGTGGATTGTTTTCCTAGGTTGACAGCTAGACACCTCTGTTTAGAAAGCTTTTTCTTCCATAGGAAAAAAAAAATAACTCTGTATCTAGATCTGTTTTTTAAATTTTTCACTCAGACTTCAGTCACTGCGAGGGAATACCTTAGGATGTTGGGTTTCATGGAGTCAATGAGTCTCAAGATACCCCTGTTGAAAACTTCCTTGAAGAAGATACAATGGTATCCAAAGTCTCTTTGGTCCCAACACCAAAATCCTTTATCCTTTCAAGTCCCAATGCTGGGGTTTGTCAGAAGAAAAATAATGGTTTAATTTCTCTAAATGTTGGGTTTCTAAGACCATGACAGAAATGGACCCATTCCTAACTCAGGGTATAATTAAAGTTCATGAGATTAGTATAGTTTCAGTCTTTGATATTAGCCACATGTGCTCTTTGCAGTACCTGTAATATGCCCAGAATTGACTCCTCCTGCATTTGATACAGTTACATATATTGGTAGCATATATAAATATTTTTTATTAGACCCATTGCTCCCACTACTGTTGTAACTGACTATCTTTCTTCCATTGCTCTCATTTTTGCCTGAAATAATGATATTTTAAGGCTTTGTGTTTTTCTTTCTCTCTATGTACATGAGACACTGTCATCACTAGGTGTAGCAGTTTCAGTGATCAATATTACTTTTGTCTTTTTTCATGGACTTCTATATTTGGTTTTCCCGTGTCCATTTTTTGACTTCTTTCATAGGTTGATACTAGGCTATCTGCCCTAGGGCATTTACAAGCCTAGCCAGAGTGTGTTTGGCTTTCACCACCCTTCTTAGATTAGTTGACTGTGGCTCTGTATAGTAGGTTACAGAAGATAGCCCATTTAAGGTTTGTTTACTGTGCCATTGAGGGGCACTGTCTGACATGGATTGGGATTTTGTTCCAGAGTGAGGGGAGCCTCTGGGATATGACTCTGTCCCTCCAGCATGTTCTATTTATTTCTGTGCTGAGGTTTAAGTCACTGGAGCATGTAATTCTGATGGATTTGGATTTCTTGAGGTGGAGCATGTCCATTAATTCTGGGTTGGACATGGCTTTATACGTCAGGCACAGATCGCCTCTGAGTAGGCAATAAGCAACTGGGTAGAGCTGGAGTTTCTTTAGCCTAACTGCGTAGGGCATCTGTTTGAGTCCCTTGATCCTCTTGGTGAGGTACTTTTGGGGTCTTTCTAGTTATAGCAGGTGTCGGGTAAAGTACATCCCAAATGGGGCATTGTATTCAATTATGGGCCTGATGAGTGATGAGTAGAGTGGCACAATGACCTCTCTTGATCTAGATGTAAACCACTTCATGATAAGGTGGGCTATATAGAATGTCTTTCTAACCACTTTGGCAATGTGATTGTCAAAGGAGAGATTGCAATCTACTTGGGTCCCCAAATCCCTAATTACTTCTTCCGTACTTAATGGATTACCACCTATGTGGTAATTTGTGGGCACTTTGTTTTTCCCAAAGGGGATGACTATGCACTTTTTGGCATTTAGCTTTAGGCCATGGCTCTGGCACCAGTTATACGTCACTGTTTGGAGGATGCTTGTGTCAGCCGGCGAGTCGATTATGGTCCCCAGTTTGCAGTCATCTGCAAATTTTGTCAGTCATAGTCCTCCTGTGTTAGCCTGTACCTCAGAGAAATATATACCAAACAAGAGAGGTCCCAGGACTGAGCCTTGTGGGACGCCACTTGTAACTGGTTTAGAGTCTGACATGGCACCTGCAATTCTGACCATGTGGGTTTTATCCCTAAGCCAGTTTGCAACCCATCTTGTGACATAGGGGTTAATATTTAAGCTGGTGAGCTTATTTATGAAGCCTGAGTGGGGTATTGTGTCAAAGGCTTTTGCAAGGTCAAGGTAGGCTGTGTGGACTACCTTCCCTTTGTCTATGGCCTTGGTGACCGTTTCAAAGAAATTTACCAGGTTCAAGAGGCAAGATCTGCCCTTAACAAAGCCAAATTGGGTAGGATCCAGTGTTTGGAGGTTCCCAATGTCTTTGTTTATGAGTTCCATGATGATACGCTCCATAGCTTTGCAGACCAGGCTAGTTAGGCTTATAGGGCGATAGTTTCCGGGGTCCATTGTGGCACCACCTTTATGGAGTGGGACCACTGTTGCTGTACACCATTCTTTGGGTACATATCCTGTTGTAAGGCTGAGACTGAACAGTATTTTTAAGTGAGGGTTCAGTTCTTCTTGGAGCTCATGTAAAACGCAGCCCGGGACACCGTCCAGTCCCATTGATGCTGTTTTTTTTTGCTTTGGAGAGGGCAGCTCTCACCTGTGCATCTGTGATGTCAGGGAGGCTACACTCTGTTGGAATGGGTGATCCCATGTGGTGCACACTTCAGTTCACTATCATGCATTATGGTTCACGTTTCCAATGCTTCTCAGCTACTTTTGTGTATACACAAACACCAATGCAACGGTCTTTCCACACTATTGCACCTTTTAATGTGCAGACCCTCTGCCATGAGTGTATCACTTCCAGCAACAGATGTGTGACTATTTCCAACTCAGTTTTACAGAATCTACATTTGTTTATTTTTCCCATATGCTCAATGGGCTTTGCAAACCAATATGTAAGTGGTCCACTATCCTGGTCTGCCATTATTAACCTTTCATCTTTTGGTTTTAACTTGCCTCTCCTTAACCATTCCTACATCAAATCCTGATCAGCATGAGGTTGCTCTAGGAGATCTCTTTACTTGGCTCTGTATTTATGGATTTTCCACATTTATTTCCTCCCCATCTGATCCTTCTCCTTAAATTCTTTCTTTTGTTTTTTTGGCAAATTCAGTTGCTGTCTGATTTTTGTCTACTGCTGGTTTGATTTCCATTCCCACTTGACACTGGGATGTTTCTGCTAAACTATGCAGACAGGTCATTTTAGACTTCCTCTCCTCGTGTTTTAAAACTTTCGCTATGTTTGGATCTGATGAAGTCAGCTGATATTTATGCAGTCCCATGACTGCAAATCTATACAATTCAATATCATGTAATCAATTTCAAGGAGGCCCATACCTGCATCAGAGCACGGAATATATAATCTTGATATATAATCATTTGATTAGCATTTTTTCTTGTTTTCCTGTCCATCTAATCCAATACCTTTTGGGACCACTCAGTCACACTAAAACTGTATGTAAGAACAGGAAGAGGAAACTGCTTTATGGCTTGGACTTTATTCCCAGATGTCTGTTTTTAATATTAGATTTAGTCTTATGAAGTATGCCTTACTGAGTTTTATTTGCATTTGTTCATGTTCTAGTTCTAATCTTTCATCAGTTCCCATTCCCTCCTGCACAAGTTCGTTTATATTACATTCCTGTCCCAGACTGATATTTTCTTAGTTGTACAACATTGCTGCTTTAATCATTACTTTTGCAAATTTGTCAAGATCAATTGACATGTGTATATCATCTGAGAAAGTTTTAACCACTTATAATTGTGCTTTCAACTTCCACAAAAAGTAGATGAGAAATCTATAAGCCACATTGTTTTCTTGGAGTCAAATTGTCCATTATCTACTCTGCTGGACAAAGCAACAGTGGAGACATAGAATCACCCTGGAATATCCCCCTTTGAATTTTTATCCCTTGGATAGAAAATTGCCCTTTGCTATGGCTTAACTGCAAAATGGTTTGCCATGGTTTCATGGTCACTGTATTGTAATTGATCAATATAAGCTGTATCTTATACATCTGTAAGTACTCCTTTATCCATGAATGTGGGTTGCTGTCAGATTTTTTGTTGTAATATATCCACGTCATAATTAGATTTTTCCTGTTTTTTATAATCCTCTATTATGGCTTTATTTAAATAATCCTTTGTTCCATATGACTTTCTTTTGTTACCCTTTTATTCTATTGCCAAAACCAAGTTTTCTTCTAAATGACTATTGAGTCTGTCTGCATCAACTCCAGTATATAGTTTGTACATAGTAGGAAGGCAAGTTATTTGTCTATAGTTTTTAGGATGGATTACATGTTCATTCTTAAAGAAGAATATAATTTTTCCTGTTGTTAGCCAGGCTGGTGTCTATTTGGGATGTGCATATATGTAATTCTTACTCAAAGCTAAATCTTTTTGTAAAGATGTTAATACTTTTAGCTAGAAGTTAGGTACTGCATCTGGACCTGGGATTTTCCAGAGAGGTATTTAATTGTATTTTGATTTCTCTGGCTGCTACTTTATCTCATTTTATATCCTGTACATTTGAAGTCCTTAATGTTTGTTTTAATTTTTCTATCCATTCAGCGTCTTGCTTACGTTCCACAGGGTCTTCATAAATATTTGTCTAACATGTCTCTTTTTTTCTCCTTTTTTGGTGATGTTTCTATTCCTTTTGCTTTGTTTCTCAGTTCTCTATAAATTTTTTTGGGTAATCGATGAATCGCGTAATTTGTACTTTTCCTTGATATTTATATGCATGGCTTCTAAGTTTTTCTGCCTGCACTGATACCTTTAGTTTATTATTTCCAATAGTGTAGTAGATTCTGTTTTGTTCTGATACTGTGCATTGCTTTTACCATGTTTATCTTTCTAAATATGTTTGTTGATCTGTTCCCTTTTCTATATTCTTCTAACACTGACATTTCTTGTCTTACTTGCTTTACAGTTCTCTCTATTCTATGCTTCCATTATGGCATTTTCTTTCTTCCCTTCTTTTTCCTTATTGTTCTATGTTTTTGTGGTAAGACTTTATCTGTTATTAATTTAGTTGCACAGTAATATATCCTGTTTAATTCTGTGATATCACATGTGTTTCTGTTATTAGTATTGATTACTGTGTTCATATGTTTTATCAGACTTCTAACATTCTGGGTTTTATTTACTTTCTGTAATCTATAACTTTCATTGATCTTAATATATCTGGTTATCTCTATTAAATCAAGTAACTCTTCCCTTAGACCATTTTCTTGTAAACTGAGCACAGTCTTTGTTCTCTGTTTCCTGTGAGCATCTACAGAAAGTTCCAGAATATCTTCCTGTGGCCTATCCTCTTCAGATCCATCCTGCGTCATCTACTGCTCCTTTATGTGAGAACTCATTGGTCCCTCACTCCACAACACTGCCTGCATCAGAGTTGCCATGCTATTTTTGTCCCTTCCTTTGCTGTACAGTTCCAGCTGAACTTTTGTATTAGTTTCTTACAGAAGGCTTCATACCATTATCATCCAGCAAGTGATCAGAAGCTTCACATTTCACATATTTCTCCTTCATTTGGGGACTCACTATTCCATCACGCTGTGATATGACTTGTGTTGGACTTTTTGCAGGAAATCTTTCACTTCCTAGGTAAGCCATAACTTTAGTTTCTATTTCTTTAACTTCTTCATTACTAATCATCTTTTCGACTTAACCCCTTTACTTTCTTATTCTTTTTGTATTGTGAAATTTTCCATATCCTGGTGCCTTTGCCTGTATTTTTCTTCATAGGTTCATAGGATCATAGGAGGTTAATAGGCTTTTGGCCCTAGGGCCTTTATAAGCCTAGCCATGTTATACCCTTGTTTCTTTATTGACCAGGTTGTATGGTCTATATTTGCAGTGCAAGTCTATGATCAGCACCAACTGCCCTTATCCAAGAGGGACATAGGTGGCACCCCGGGGTAAATTTACAGTGTCCCATCCACTTGTCTAAGTTATGCTTAAATAGAGTAATTGAGGAGCTCTGTTTTACATGAATTGGGAGTTTGTTCCAGATGAGTGGCAATCTGTGGGAGACATATCTGTCTCTCCAGCATGTCTTGTTACTCTCAGGCTAGGTTAAGATCCCTAGAGTGAGTGAATCCTGTCCCATTTTATTTGCAGATGTGCAACACTTCCATTACGGCAGGGTCCGAGACTGCTCTGTAGGTCAGGCACAAGTTGCATCTCAGCAGCCTATAAGATACAGAGTACAGTGAAAGGGCCTTCAGTCTGTCCATGTAGGTCATGTGTTGAAGGCCCTTAATTTTCTTGGTGAGAAACCTCTGAGGTCTCTCCAGCTGCTGCAGGTGTCTGGTGAGGTACATACAGAAGGGAGCACTGTACTCTGTTAGTGGTCTGATGAGGGATGAGTATAGGGAAGTTATAACATCCTTAGCTCTGGATGCGATGCCCTTACTTATGAGATGTGTGACATAGAAGGCCTTCCTTACCACTGTGGACACATGGTGATCGAAGTTAAAGTTGCTATCAACCTGCATTCCTAAATCTGTCATCATGGGGTTTGAGCTAAAGGGGGTGGGTACTATTAATATCGTAATTTGCAGGGACTTCCCTTTTGCTGAAAGGGATGATAACATGTTTTTTTTTGCATTTAGTTTAAGTCTGTGTCTTTGACATCAATCACTTGTCTGTGTTTTTTGTAGTATGTCAACATCTGTGGGAGACTAATGATAGCACCCAGTTTGCAGTCATCGGCAAACTTGGTAAGCTACAGGCCATCTATTTTCACTTGGATTTCTGAGAAAAAGATTCCAAATAGTGGGAGGCCCAGCACAGATCCTTGTGGTACACCACTGGCAACTGCTCTGCTGGTAGAGGTGGAATCCCCAACTTTGACTGTATGCATTCTATCGGTGAGACAGTTGGCTACTGATCTAGTGACATATGGGCTGATTCACAGTTGGATGAGTTTCTCAATGATGCCTGAGTGGGGGATCATGGTAAAAACCTTGGCTAAGTCAAGATAGGCTGTATGTACTGTTTTGCCTTCATTCAGGGCTTTGGTGATGTTCTTGTAGAAGTCCACCAGGTTTAATAAGTATGATCTGCCCTTAACAAAGCCATATTGGGTCAGGTCGAGTTTGAAGGTCACCTATGTCTTTGTTGATAAGGTCCATGATGATTTCTCCATGGCCTTGCAGATAAGGCTGGTTAGGCTTATGGGTCTATAGTTCCCAGCGTTGGTTGATGGACTCCATTTGTGCAAGGGAATTACTGTTGCTGTTTTCCACTCTGCTGGGACAAAGCCAGTACTTACACCGTGATTGAAGAGAGTGCCAAATGGTTCCATGAGGTCCTGTTTCAGACCATTTAGTAGGCAGCCTGGGATGTTATCCAGTCCCATAGAGGCTGTGTTTTTGGCCATGGAAAGTATGGTTATGATCTACTCTTTGGAGATACTAGGTAGAGGTATGCTCTGGGGTATGTCTGATGGCAACAGGGGGGGTGAAGTTTGCACCAAATCTGTCTGATAGCAGGTTGGTGATGTCCCCAGGGGTTAGTATGAGTGGTACTGTCCACTACTAGTTTGGCACAAAGCTGGGCCTTCCCTTTTAAATTTCTGACATAGCTAAAGAATACCTTGTGATTATCCTTAGCACAGCATGCTAGTTTAGATTCATAATTGGCTTTAGAGTACCTTACAAGATATCTAATTTGCTTGTTCAAGCTGCGGAGGGTGTCCTTTCTCTCTTGAGTCAGTTTCCTCTTGTTCTTAGTCATTAATTTCTTCCTCTTGTTGTATTTGTATAACCTATTTATGCTTGATATCCACCAGGGAGGCTTGTTTTTTTTCCTGAGGACCTTGCTTTGATCTGTTCAGGTACATCCAAGTCTATACATTTGTATAGGTATTTAGACAAGGTATTTGTGTACACCTCTGTATAGGAGTCATTGTTGACAGTAGTAGCAGGGGTTTTGAAACTATTCATGCCATTGCTTTGGAGAAATTTTTCATCCTTTTTGCTCTTGGGGGTTCAGGTATGGTTGTTACTTTGAGATTGATTTCTGATCAGACCTTACCAGAGAGGGCAACATACAGGGGATAGTGCAGAGACCTCCTATGTTGGTGACTACTAAGTATAGGACATTTGAGCCCCTTGTGGGGATGCAGACTATCTGTTCCAGAGCATATGCATTAACAAAGTCCAAGAACCTTTGGATGAGCATGTTTGTGTGCATATATGACAACCAATTAATGGAAGGATAGTTGAAATCACCTATGACCAAGGTGTCTGGCTGTAAAGTGAGTGACTCAAGTAGGAAGGCAGAGTGATTTTCCTGGTTCATGCTGTGAGAACTATAGTTAACAATGATATGGAAGGGGGGGGGGGTTTACATACAGTTAGTTGGACTTGGAGTAGCTCTAGGGAGTTGTACTGTTTGACCAGTCCTGAGGTGTATTTGTCTTTAATGAAGATGGATACACCTTCGCCTTTGGTTCTTTCACGCTTGTTTTGAGGTCCGAACGTATGGAGGGCATTATAGCCTTGCATGGCCAGGATGCTCTCTGCAGCCTTGAACTATATCTCTGTGACTGCACAGACATCAGCATCTTCCAAGGTAAGGAGTGCTTTCAGTGAGTGCAGTTTCCAATTTAGACCCCTAGCATTAAGCAGCATAACCTTGAGTTTGTCTATAGTGTATTTTTTATGTCAGGAATTTTGTTGTCATGACACTGCCAAAAAAGGCACTATGGGGTAGGCAAGTACCTTTGCCAGTAACCAAAAGCCAAGAGGCATCATGTGAAGATCATCTCTGGCAAAGCAGCATAGTCTATCAATGATATCTTCCCAGGCTGACAGATACTGGAACCCTCTGGATCGATTCCAGAAGCTAAGTCAATTGTTGAAGTCAATCATTTTTTTGTTTATATTGAGGCATCATCCTAGGTGAAGGTAGAACGCTGCTTAGGGCTAGGTACATACCTGCCTGGGACACATAATCTGAGAGCTCAGTCATGTCTTTCTTCATATAGTACGCTGAGGTCCATCTCAAATCATTCACTACAACATTGCCTATGACAGAGTCATAACTGTACTTGTTGCTAAAAGACTTGAGTATGTGTGTGACCTGACAGATCCTGGCACCTGATAGGCAGTTGACTGTGACCTTCTCTTTGTCCAGCCTGGTGAGGTGGACATCTGTGTGTCTAACTGTGGAGTCACCTATGACCAAGACATTTGGTTTTTGAGGTGTTTTGCCTGAGGGGATTATTGACTGAGACACTGTTGTGTGTATTATTATGTGTAGTGGATTCTGTTGGGTCTGCAGTGTGTGCAGTAGGTTTGCCCTTGGGACGTCCCTGATCTTTAAGCAGGCTTCTAGCAAGTACCTCTGTATATGTGGGTTTATGTGTTGTGAGTATATTATGTGCAAGAGATGAAGTGTGTGTGTTGACAGCCTGTTTGATATCTGGTTTGTTGTTATGCGAGAGAATTGATTCCAAATTCATAGTATAGATACACATATCTTTGGTGCTTTTTTTGTATTGTTTAGTGATGCTTTTTCCTTTACCTAAATATTGCACCATTTCAAATCTCTTTTTTCTTTTACATGTCCATATTTCTTCTTCAGATGTCTCTTCTCCACCTGTTTTTCCTTAATTTAGGGACTCATTATTCCATCATGCTGTGACATTACCTGTATTGAATTTTTACACAAAATTCTTCAATTAACAAGTATTCCATAACTTCAGTTTCTATTTATTTAACTACTGCCTTACTAATCCTCTTTTCTACATTACCCTTTTGTTTTCTTGTCTTTTGTATTGTGAAATTTTCCTTATCTGGATGCCTTTGCATGTATTTGTCTTCAAATATCTTTGGAGCAGTTTTTTTTTTTTTTTTTTTTTATTGCATTGAGTTGGGATTTCTCCTTTGCATAAAAATTGTGCCATATCAGATCTTTTTCTTTCTCATATCCATTTTTCTTTTTTATACTTTTCAAAAATCTCTGTTTTGTTCTTTTTATGCTTGCACTTCCTCTGTCTCTTCTTTTTCCAGGCGGCCCAAAGTTTCTTTGCTTATGTAATGTTTTTCACGGATCTGCATTTGAAGCTTTAGATAGCTTTTCTTGGTGGATACAGGAAAGATCATTAAATACAAGACTCCCCTTCTCCCTCACTTTTCTAAAGCAGTCAGTCACCACAGATGTCACAGACGTGGCTTGCAGAGTGGTTTCAGCAGGGATAAAAATGCAAGGTGTGGGGGATACCAAGGACAGGTGTAAGCAAATAAATAACAAAAAGCTGCTTCCTCTGATCAAGGCAGTCAACGCTGTAAATCATATTTGGTTCCTGGGAGCTCTTCAAGTTTTTACAGACCGTACCAGTTTTGTGGTACGTCAAGAAGTAAGGAAGACCCAGGTCATAACCCTTTGCAGACTAGCCATGTTAGCTTTGAATATAGCTTCACAGCACAGTCTCACGCTACAGGCATCCCTCATTCCATTAGAGCAAAACTGTGTGGCAGACAAGCTGAGCAGGATAAGGCAGACCCTCACAAATGGAAACTAGATTAGTGGGTTTTCCAAGGTTTGATCCATCTGTAGGGAATTCCTCAAGCAGAGCTATTTGCCTCCACTCCAAGTAATCAACTGGCAGGATTCTGCTCTAGAAAGCAATGGAAGAACTCTTGGAAACAGATGCCTTTTCTTTTTCTTGTTCAGGAATGTTCCTATATGCTTTTCTACCCTTTTCACTGATATCCAGGGTAGTCCTGAAGATTCAGAAGGAATCCCCCATGATCATTGTGATATCAAGGGTACTTCTGAAGATTCAGGAGGGATCTCTGATGATTAATGTGATATCCAGGGTATTTTAAAGATTCTGGAGGAATCCCCCATGATGATTGTGATATCAAGGGTACTTCTGAAGATTCAGGAGGGATCCCTGATGATCATTGTGATATCCAAGGTACTTTGAAGATTTTGGAGGAATCCCCCATGATCACTGTGATATCCAGGGTACTTTTGAAAATTCAAGAGGAATCCCCCATTCAACTCCTCCATCATGGTTCATTTATTGGACTTTTCAGCATGTCTGCCCATAGATCCTCCTTCAGTGCATTCTCATGTCAAAATGTTATTTTAAGGGGTTATGCCTCCTAGAAAACTGGTGGCTCCTCCCTGAGATCTTAATTTGGTGTTAGAGAAGATAACAATTGCTCAGTTTAAACCAGCTAACCTAGTAGACTTGAGGTTCTTAGCATGGAAAACAGTTGTATTGATTGTTCTGATATCTGCAGAATGTATGAGTTGCAAACTCTTTTGATAAGTCAACCCTATCTCATTTTCCACATACAGGGAGTTTCTCTGAGAACTAATCCTTCTTTTATGCCTAAAGTGGTATTAAAGTTTACCTTAAAACAAACTAATCCAGAGACTCTTAAAGCTCTTTTCCTCTACTCAGTCTCCTATAGATTGCTGAGGGAAGATCTATGCCTGGCTTACAAGGCATGAACAGACCCTCACTTATGAGTCTCCTGCATATTTGTAAGTCAAACAGTACCACAAATGCAAGATCTAGGTACCTGAATTTTGTCTGTGACTTCAACTGAACATTCTGGAGAGATAGATATTTGCCCCAAAGACTGCCTCAGCCATGGAACAAGCTTCCCATCCATATGAACCTGAGTTCGTCCATTACCCAATTTAAGCTCGACCTAGACCAATGGATGAGGACTAGAAAATTTACACTGGGCCTGGCACCCAAGTCCCTTATAGACAGAGGTAGCTTTTAAATGCCTGGCCTTCAATGTTCTGTTTGGATACAGTATATCATTGCGGGAAAACTTGGCTAGGCTCAAAAGATCCCCTGGGTCATTAGGCTAGTAACAATCTATGAGTCTCTGAATCCATCTGTCCATTTTCTTTCCTGAACCTAAAAATGAGGGAGAAAGTTTACTCCATTCCTTGGATGTTTGCAGACAACTCAGGTACTATCTTGATAGAGTAAATCTTTTAGATCTTCGGATCAATCGTTCATATCTTGTGAAGGTATGAAGAAGGAACAGCCTGTGTTTAAACAGACCATTTCCAAATGTTTGTCTAAGGCTATTACCTTGTGTTATACTCAACACAAGAAATGTATTCCATCCAGGGTCAAGGCCCACTTTACCAGGATCTTGGCTTTAATCTATGGCATTTTGGAAAGGGATTGATTTTAGAAGTATTCTAGAATCTGCAACTTGGTCCTCTGTACATGATTTTACAAAGCACTATAAGCTTGATTCCTTGTGTGGGTCTTGATCAGATTTTGCTAGGGGCATTCTACAAGACTCCTGGCTCTTCTTCTTCTTCCGCCTCCCAAATGTAATAAGCTAGGCTAATCTACCCATACAGTTAAGGCTACTGCAGCAGTGATCAATATGATAAACATAGTATAATTATGTAGGTAAACTTAGCACAGCAGTAGATGTTTGAATGATCACTGCTGTAGTTGCTACTCCCTCCCACCCTCCCCTTTGTTTTTTGGTGTGTTGTTTATGCCAGGTGTGGACATTTGCTTTTTGTTGTTCCTAGCATTGTCCATTTAGGGCTCAGGCTTCCTCTGTCTATTGGTATGAAAGCTCTGAAGGACTTGATGCCCAAACCTGTCTTTTAGTCAGCTCATCTGGATCTGACTGATGGTTTAGGTGTGTGGAAGGTGCCATACAGCTTTGGAAGCTGGCTTGCTGTTACATCCTGTGCAAGATATAACCCATATAGATAAGGTTACTGCAGCTGTGATCATTCAAACATCTAATACATGAAAAAGCTCACTCAAATCACCAGGTCAGGGAGAAGATATGTGAATAAAAATGTTTTAATAAATTTACTTAGTGTATTTATTAAAGTATTTTTATTCACATATCTTTTTCTGACCTGGTGATTTAAGTGAGCTTTTTCTTGTGTTGTTCAGTATTTGGTTACACTTGTCTTTATCGACTGAATGTTCCTGTTCTTATCGATCTTTCAAACATCTACTGCTATGGTAAGTTTACCTTCACAACTGTACTGTTTCCTTACTTGGGTGACTTGCTGACCTGTACAGAGTCTGCATCAAGGTGTTTGGAATTGTTAGGGAAGTTATTCTCCCAGTTAAGGTTCAAATTAAACCTTTGAAAGTTGTGCCTGACACCCTCAAAACACGAATCCTCATGGGGTACTTATACTAGGGGACATAGACGAAAGAATGACTTTCTCCCTTGAGACTATATCTTATCCTACCAGATGATATTTCAGGAATTCTACCAGAGGAATGTATTCTTGGCAAGAGATTTCCTAAAAATTCTAGGACTGATTGCTTACATGATTCTCAAGATACCACCGGCCCATCTCAACTTGAAGAAATTTCAATGGTATGTATGAAAATGTTGGACCCGTCACGTACATTCCCTTGGAATCCCATTTCCCAGTGATGCCCTTCTTCAGATGAGAATTACAGTAGTAGAGAGTACAGTGGTGTTTCAGGATCTAGGCCAGATGTGTGTAATGCCTTAAATAGATATGTTTGCCTCCTTTCAAAACATACAGCTTTTTCTAGACATCCTTGTTACCATGCTTGCAGGACAGATGCATTCTCATTCTTTTAGTCAGGAATGTTCCTATATGAGCGTCCACAGCTTCCACTGATTCACAAGGTACATCTAAAGATTTGAAAAGTAATGCCAAAGGTCATTGTGGTGACCCCTTATTGGCCCCGACAATCTTTATTCTCCCTTATAATACTATTTGCAAAGGACAATCACCACATAATTCCTCACACTCTTGATTTATTTACACAGTCTCAGGGGTGACTGGTTTACCCCAGTTTAAAACAACTACAACTGACAGGCTGGATGAGTCAGTCTTGACTCTGGTTAGGTACGTGTTTTAGGAAATGTGCAACAGTGTTAAAGGAGGCCAGAAAACCTGCTACTAGAAAATATCATGTTTACAAATGCATGAGTTTTTCTAAGTGATACCTAACTGGTAGCAGAGAGCCCCTTGAAATTAACATCCCTCTGGTCCTGAAATATTTGTGTGTGCAACTTCAGGATAGCTTATTGCATGTATCCATTACGGTGCATTTAATGTCCATTTCTGCTTGTCTGCCAATGGATCCCTCTCTTTCTTCATTGCTTTTGGTAAGACAATCCATGAAAGTAGTGTTGCATATGAAAATCCCTAACAAACAAATTCCTCCTTTGTGGGATCTCAACTATATCCTTGAAACATTTACCTTATGACCCTTTAGACCTCCAGCTCAGGCTGATCTGAAGGTCTTAATGTGGAAAACTGTTGTGTTCATTGCTCTGACATCCACAAGGAGAGTTTCCAAACTGTAAAAGCTCATGGTGGACAACCTTACATTATTTTCCATAGGGATAGGGTTATGTTCACTCTAAATCAGGCTGTCAGCATTCTTATGTTCTTCCTAGAACTTAAGAATAAGGGAGAGAGGATACTTCAGACCTTAGATCTGTACCAGCAGCTCAATTATTGCATTTATAGAAGGAAACCTGTCAGGAAAACTGAAAGTTTTTTATTTCCTATACAGAGAAGCAAAGCATTGCATGCTGGTTGTCCTCTGGTATTGTTTTTTGTTACACCCACCATGGCAAGGTGAATCCAGTAAAGGTAAATGTGCATTCCAACAGGGCCTTTTCCTCTTTAGTGGTATATTGGAAAGGAGTGAAGTATTCTAGCAGCAGCAAGTTGGTCCTCTCTCCATAGCTTTAAAAACACTACAAGCTGCTATGTCCAGACCAGGCTTCACTGGGACCATTCTCCATGAGCTCCTGGACCTTATCCTTCTTCCTTCTGGGTTGGGTAAACTTTGGGAATCTATTCATATGCCAGTAAGGTAGTGTGATTGTTGAAGATAGTACAACTGTATAAGTCCTACTTAACTGCAACAGCAGATGTTTGTAGAACACAATGCCTTACTAGTAATACCAACCCACCACCCCCTGTTTGAATGTACATAGTTTTGTGTTTGGGTTGCCACTGAGCACTGCTCCACAGCCATTTGTGTGTGTATGTAGTTTGTTTTTATTGTTCTTGAACAGTTGTGTGTTCACAAAGTTTGTGTTTCCATCTTCTCTTCCTGCTAGACCCTAGAAAACTGAAAGGTTCCTGTCTGTGGGTTTGTAAGCTAGTCCCTGTACTGCCAGATGATTTGTCCATCACACTCACAGACAGGCAGTAGGAGCGATTCTGAGACTGCCAGATGGAGGGTAGCAGGGCACTACTACCCATATCCAGTAAGGCAGTATGTTCTGCGTACATCTACTGTTACAAGTAAGTAGGACTTGCGCAACCAACTGTACTTTCCTCTGATAAACAAGGCTCCTGCTTACCCTCCCAGAATGATTCACATCCTCACAGCTGCTAAAAAGTTTTATAAAAGGAGAGCTTATATACTGTAAGACTGTAAATGAAATTTTTACTATGGGCTACTGGCCAAAACATTGATTGTTTCTGGCCTCAGTTGCACCAGTCTGTCAGTGTTTTTTTTTTTTTTTTTTAAGCTGACATTTTTGATTAGGGTTCATCTATGACCTTCTTAAGTGGTACATTCATTTTAAGACTACCTGCCAGACAATTTCATTCCCCTTGTGATTTGAACTGTATGTTGGAGAAACTAAACTGTCATGCCTTGAACCAAAAGCCAAAGCTGATCTCAAATATTTCTTGTAGAAAAATCTTTTTGGTAGCAGTTACATCTACCAGAAGGACTTCAGAACTTTTTCTTCTGAGCCCTATATATCATTTTCATTAAGGTACTTAGTAAGTACTATTTATCAACTCTTACCAACTCTACTTCCATGCCCAAAGTAGCCATGGAAACTGGCCATAATCAATCTATTAACTTAGCATTTTTCCACAGTATTCTAATAGAAGAAAATATTTGCTGCACTGTTTTAATATTCACCCTCAACTAAGATGTTGTTCAACACAAATAACACTTGAGAAATGATGATCACTTTTTTGTATCTATTGCTGCAGACAAAGCAGGTTAGACAGTGTCCAGGGTTACATTCTCCAGGTAGTTTTCAGGTTACCTGTGGGAAATAGGAGTCTCACAAAGTTCTTTATTAGGTTCCCTGCTCATTAACCCCTTTATTAATGATTTTGTACTGTCAGCAAACAAGCCAGTGTAGTCCTATAAGCTGCCGACTGTACTCTGATCAGGAAAAATATTAATAAAGCTTCAACACATAATCAAGATGCATTCTCCTCCTCTGACTCTTGGCTAAATAAAAGTCAACTTCTACTACATCCAACTAAAATAAAATTAATATTAATATTAATAGTATTTACTCCTAAACCCATCTCAAACCAAATGAAATATTTGGCAAATATCTTACAGGTTCATAGGTAAGTACCAAGCTAGCTGCTCTTGCGAGCCATTTTAAGCCTAGCTTGTTTCCGTTTCACTGCTTGAATTAATCTAATTTTGAGCTAGACTGGCCTTACCCATCCCTTGGTTGGTAATTATATACTACCCCTAGTGAGAATAACTGTTATCATACCATAGATAATTCATTGGATAATGCATTCAGGAGCTGCCTCTGTCCAGTATTTTTATTTATTTATTTATTTAACATTTGTTTAATGGGAAAGTCTGACTTGGAATGAAGCCAATTGTCAGTGAAGACATGGGGAGAAACACTCCAGAAGCATTTCTTTGTAATGTGGGAGGAAACCGGAGTAACAGAAAAATTCCAACTCCAAGAACGTCAATACTTTATTACAGCAAAACTTTCGAATATAAATCCTTCTTCAGTGCAATATACAATCTGTTACATTCTTTCAGTTTTTGTAAAGCAAGAGTAAAATCATGTGAGCACGGCCAGCTAATCACATAATTTCTACAATAATTCAATTAACATTTTAGCTTAGAGATATAGCACTTCATTAAAAAGTTTCCTTAAAAAGTACTCAGACATACTTTTAACTCAGTTTATGAAGACATACTAGAATTATATACTTAAATAATTCTATCTATCTAACATCTGGTTTATCACTACATCAGCCTTTGATCTTAAGGAAACTGGTGTACCCAGAGAAAACCCACATGAACACAGGCAGGACATGCAGACTCCACACAGAAGGCACTCCAGCTGAGAATCGAACTGGAGAACCTCTTGCTGAGAGGTGACAACAATACTGCTGCACCACTGCGCCATCCATTAGTAGCACATGGGTCAGTCCTGGGGTAAATTTTCTGCTCCCAAAAATAAATCCAAGTTGCACTTGAATATGTTCAGGGATGAGCTTTATTTTACATGGATGAGGAGTCTATTCCAGAGCAGTAGTGTCCTCTGTGAGATATATATGTCCCTCCAAACAGTTCTGTTTATGTTTCAGAAGAGGTTTAGATCCCTTGACCATGTATTTCTGATGCCATTTAACTTGCTGATGTGCAGGATATCTATCAGCAATGGGTCGGAGGATGTCTTGTATGCCAAAGACAGGTCACCTCTTAGCAGGCTGTAGAATACCGAGCATAGTGACAGGGTTTTGATGCAGTCTATGTAGGGCATATTATTTAAGCCTTTACCTGTGGGCATTCCAATTGTTGCATGTATTTTGACAGATACATGTCAAAGTGGGCATAATACACAATGAGTGGCCTAATGAGGACTGAGTAAAAGAGGACGATGACCCCTAAATCTAGAGATAATCCCTTTGTTAATAAGCCGTGCAATACAGAAGGACTTTCTTGTGACAATGGACACATGTTGGTTTAATGTTAGGTCACTGTCCACGTAGGTTCCCAAATCCCAAACAACTAGGTAAACTCTCAGGAAAATATTATCAGTATGGTAGTTGCCTGGGGTAGATGACTTCTCAAAGGATACAGCAGTGCACGTTTGCCATTTTTTTACCATTATCTCTGCAATCAACACTAAGACTGAACAAAGTCACGAGGCTAGACTCCTAGGTGTCATCATTGATGACCAGTTGAAATTTGAACAGTGCATTAATCTAGCTATAAAGAAAACACAGCAGAAACCAGACTCTTTATAGAGAGTAAAAATCATTCTTCACTGATGAAGCCAGAAAACATATAACATCTGCTTACTTACTGAATATTCTACTGCATGCTTCCCCCATTTTTAGTAACTTGCAAGCTGCATTGCTGGCAGCTCCTTGTTTGCCATTTTAAGCCCTAGCAGTTATCCCTGTGAGTGATTCAAACCCTGTACCTTGTGTTTGTAAGGCAAACACCTTAACCATTAGGCCACCCTCCCAACCCCTAAAGCAAAGCTAAAACAATGTTATTCAGTGTTATAATAAAACCACTAGATCTGCCACAAACTATAACTACCAGTTACACTACTGTTTAGCACTCAGGGAACTTAATTGGCTACAGCTACCTCAACACCAACTTTTATCAAAAGTTGCTACTATACACAAAATTTTCCATACATCAGACAACTGCCCAACTATAAAAAACAGAAAACTCTATTCGCTGAAAGACAACTAAGATCAAAATAAAAATTTCTGCTCACCATAACAAAATCTTACAAATGTGAAAGGGACTCATACAAAATTTTCAAAAATGTGGAATTCCATCTCTTTAACACTAAAAACAGACCAAAATGAAAATTCCATCAAAAAAAAAAACAAAAAAAACAATTAAAATATCACCTAAAATAAAAATTGATCTGCTTCTGCAGCTTGCTTGGCTGATTGCCTTAACAACAATGTATTTCATTCCTTTTAGAAGTTATTTTTGTCAAAAACTGATTTTACTACACCAAGGATCTTTATTTACCAAGACTATTCTATTCTTATAAATTAAACTCATTGCTGCTTGTAAACTGTTACTCTGTATAAATATCTCTTTAAGTGTATGTGCTGCATCTGTTAGACGTAGATTCTTTTTCTGTGTATAATATCGGACTTATTTTTGATTTATCTATTTTATGCATAATCCTATACTATATATTACCTTCATGATTGTTTTAAAGACTATACAATATATGAAGCTTTTCTCCTTGGTCTTCTGCTGAAAAGGGGCTCAAACTAAACCCAGTCAGACTATCCTGGTAAACAAAGACAAAATAAAAATAAATAAATAAAATAAATTAAGTATATCAACTTCTGTTACATGACCTATAACAAATCTCTAAGAAATGCATCAAAAGTTCATTGCATTAAGGCTAAAGCTACATTATTTTATAAGGAATTCTTCTACTGATGATAGTTATGTACTTGTGACATGGGCTTCACTGCATACCTTTGTAAGATGTTATAATATGCCGGATGTGATCCCAAGGTCTGGGTTGACCCTTAGGGCTACCATTCTTCATGGCATTCTATCATGATACCCCCTAGGAGGAGAACCTGGCGATTCTATTATGTTGTTGAAATGAAGTGACTGGATCATATAAGATACAAACGTTATGTACCTACCATAATGTTTAATATTCTTGCTTAATGTCCATTCAGTTCAGCATTTCTGCCTTTCATCCTCCTACCCACAGAAGTTTTCCATGCAAGGGGATTTGGAGGAATGCTCCTGATGGCCATAGGTGTAGAGATAATTTAACTATTCCTTTAAAAAGAGGGCAAACTCAGTCAGGAGAGAAGGGAGTGTGAAGTTCATTATGGTAGCTAGAAAAGTTTTGTCTTTTTTGAGAGCCATAAGTTTTTGAGCCTGATCTTAAAGTGATGAGTGATTGCTGCCTGTGGCTGTTGGAAGTAATCAGATATAGCTCATGTATGGTAAGTAAAGGACTTTGTTCGAACTACCATCAGTTATTATTGCATTTCCAAAGAACAGTAATGTTGTTTTTACTGATAATTATTATGCATAAGAATATGTTACTAATATGATATTTTTATTCACCACCGTTTGTTTACTATCAACTATGAGCCAATTATATCTGATTAGAGTCTTCATCGTGGCCAGGTACTATAGTGAAGTAAGCTGATGTTCTTTTGTTTTTTTTTTTTATTCAGGCATTCCCTGTGCAAGTAACATGATATACAGCTATAATGCTAATGCT